>NW_024376386.1:0-65822 GCF_016808335.1 Panicum virgatum
GTCTACCGCGTGACTGACGAACACCACCACCGCGAGGAAATCATGGTGCCTCGAAACCTCCTCCAAAGCCTCGGTCCCGTGGTCCATAGCCGTACCGAAAACGACCAGGAGCACGACCGGCAAAGCGACCACCCGCTGAGCACAGTAAGCACCACCGTCTCCCTAACCTCCACCTACACGGCGCGCCCTAGCATCTTGCCTACCACCACGCCAAGAAGGACCATGCACCCGAGCAGAGTACATGTCCGCGTTCCATCTCTCCTGCTCTCGCCTCACAGCCCGCTTCTTCCTGAAGCAAAACTCCTCCAGGTGACCTTCCCTGTCACAGAACTCGCAGTGGTACTTCACCTCATGCTTGGGAGGTGGAGGCCTAGCCTGCGGACGGGGAGGAGCAGCCCCCTTCCTCAGCTCATTGGGCTTTGGAACCCAAACCTACTTCTGCGGAGGTGCTTTCGTGGTTCTTTAAGCACACCATTTGTGGGGTCAACAAGTGAAGGCTGTGTGCTCGTGCTAGTAGTGTTTCAGCAGCCTTGCCAATCTTACCATACAACCTGTCAAGTCTGACTTCGTGTATGTGTAACCGACCCCAAAACCATCACCACGCTTGAACTGCTTAATCATCATGCCCAACTGCGGCTCACTAGCAGAAACCCAACTAAGAATTTCCCTAAAATAGGTATTCTCATTCTCCAAGTTGGCTTTTTCTACCGCAAGATTATCCAAATCAGAGATCAAACTAGGGCAAACAGAGTAGTCAATAGGTGGGCTAGACTCCACAACCTTAGTTTTCCCTAACGACTTAACCAAGGCATTCTTCTCTCATCTAGCTCCGACCTAAGCGTGGGACAAAGCTTGCAAGCACCAAGCAGAACTGGCCTAGACTTCATCTCCTCTAGCTCACACACAACAGTAGCAAACTTGGACTACAACGAAGCTAGATTGGACTTAAGATAGGACACTCATCACATTCAAGCACATCGCTAACAATAGGAGCGTTCTTAACCATTCTAGTTCATGCTTGGCCTTAGAGAGTTCATGAGACACGTCAGCAAGCGAAGTCTTAGCAACATCTAAGTTCACGACGTTCTCATCATGCTTGGCATGGAGAGCAACAAGATCGTTCATGTGAGATATGCAGCCAGCGCACTCATCCTCACTAGATTTCTCCCTAGCACAAGCCAGCTCAGCCCTAAGCTTTCTACGCTCTCTAGCTACTACTTCCTTAAGCAGCCTCTTCTGGTTGTCGAGAGCGGCGTACAACTCCTAACCTCTGTATCAAGCAGGTCAATTGTGGAGTTTACCTCTGAATCACTCTCGGATCCAGGAGAAGAGTCGGCGTGCATCGGTGTAGCATGTCCACCCGAAGACGCACGAGCACCATCAGTTTCGCCCGCCATGGTGCAGAAGCCCTTGCGCCGACCGGCCACCAAGCACAGGCCGATGAAGAAGAGCGGTCGGTCGGAGCTCTTGTCGAGGTTACTGAGCTGCGCCAGGAAGGCCTTCTCCCGCTTCTTGGCCTTGTACTGGAAGCGCTTCTTGAGCGACTCCTTGTCAAAGCGTCCTCCCCGGTCATGACTGCGGTGCTTGTGACGCCGACGCTCCTTGTTGGAGCCTCCCTCGTCGCGGTCGCGGTGGCAGTAGTAGTCGAAGTGGTTTTCTGGCCGCCGCCGGATTTCTTGGGGCAATCGGCGATGAAGTGGTTCAAATCGCCGTAGTTGTAGCACCCGGAGTTCTTCTTCTCAGCCAGTTGTGGTAGACGCACTGGAACTTGGTGATGAGGAGGCACAAGTCGTCGTCGCCCAGCGTCTCCAGCTGCTCATCTGTAATAGAAGGCAAAGAGGCAAGAGAAAAGCCAAGAGCAGAGTTAGCGTTAAAGCTCGATCCACCTGACCAGTCACAAGAGCGATGCTCTTGGAAGGAGGGGCACCATTGAGCTTGGCTCGTGTCTGGTTATCCACCTCGGTGGCCTTGAGCTTGCTGAAAAGCTCGTTCACCGTCAGAGTCTCATAGCCAGCAGACTCAATGATGGTGTTCACCTTGAGATCCCACACAGAGCGATCAAGTGCGTAGAGCAGCTTGAGGGCCTTCTCATGCTCTGTGTACTCAAGGGCATCAGCAGATCTGTTCGCATTGACTTTGTTCACAATCGATTGAAACCGACTGAACATCAAGTCAATGCTCTCACCCGGCTCCTGTGTGAAGTTCTCATATTCACGCTGGTGAGTCTCGTACATCCTGGCCTTGACCTGAGGTGTGCCCTCGTGGTAGTTCTCAAGGCACGTCCAAATCTTGTGGCTTCCTGAAAACCCTGGACGCGTGAGAACTCCGCACGAGAAACGCCATCGAACAAGGCATTGACAGCCTTTAGCCTCGTGCTCGGTCACTTGAAGAGGATGACCCGAGCGGCAAGTACCACGTAAGCCTGGTTCTTGGTTATATCCCAGACCTCGGCTCCCATGCTCTGCAAGAAGGCTCTCATGCGAACCTTTTAGTAGCATAGTCCTCACCGGAAAACACCGGGATCTTCCCAAGACTCGCCATGGTCGCCAAGTGGTTTTCGAACCGGTTAAGGTACTGAAAACCTTAACCAAGCTCTGATACTAATTAAGGGACCGAAACCAGTGACCAGAGGGGGGGGGGTGAATGGGAGCCGATCAAAAGTTCTTCCGAAATTCAACCCGTCGGCTTATATCCCAAAAATCACCACAAGTCCTCAAGAGTTCTAGGCTAAGTTTTGGAATAGCTATGGAAGAGCTAAACCAACACAAAGGCCATCCATGTAATTAGTTTTATAATTAATTTATATTTAATACTTCTAATTAGTAATCAAATGTTGTTAAAAAATTTCACCCAAAAAATTTTGGGAACTAAAATGCCCCTTTCTCTCTACCAAAAATTCATCGGCCGCCGCTGCCTCACGCCGCTCTCCTGCCAGCAGCTGCTGCCCCGTGCGCCGCCCGCGGCTGCCCATGTGTGCCGGCTGGCCCGCGCCGCCGCGCGGAGCCGGGAACCCCTCCTCCGTGAGTCGCCACCGCCAACCCTAAACCCCCCTCGCGACCCTAACCTAATCTGATTCCCCCGGAACCCTAACCCCCCTGTCCCCCCATTTCCTTCGCAGGATCCAGCCGCGGCCGGCGGGTGGGGCGCGAAGCCAGGCGGCCTCGGCCGCCGTTGCTGCTTGGCGAGGCCGCGCGGGGTCACCGCCGAGCGACGCTAGGTTGTGGCCCTTTCCACGCCCCCAGCGACGCCACCTCCGTCGAGGGGCTCGAGGCCATGACCACATCGCACGACGATCCCAGGGACCCGCGGGCTGCCGACGTCGCGCCGGTGCCGGCGACTTGGCTGCCGCTGGCACGGCACATCCCGGACGAGGAGGCGACGACCACCAACAAGGCACGTGCAGTTTTTCTCGTTCTTGGCTCGATTTCTTAAATCCGAGCCTTTAGGGAGCTTTTGGTTGGTTTGATTCGTGCAAAGACATGTGTTGATGCTACTCCATGAGTGAATTTGATTGAATCAACACAAGCATGAAGAATCGAACCAATTTCGTTTTGGTGAGAAAACTACATTCTTGCTCGTGATCTGAAATTCCCTGAGTTTGAGTTCGAATTGAGACATGACTCTTTCGGGATAGCTTACCAACTCCATGGAGATCACCTGTGCAAAGTTTGGGAGCGATTCCTTTTGGTCAATTTTCGGGCGTTTTCTTTATTTATCCTGTCGTCCTTCTCTTCGAGGCTGCGGCAGCGGTTTTCAGGAGGAGGGTCGATGGGGATCAAGGAGCAGGTGCTCACCAGGCAGCGCCAGCAGGTGCTCACCAAGCAGGCTGTGGCGGCTAAGATGGTGGTTGCTGTGCTCATCTCTGAAATCTCAGTTTTGGGTAGCTGACTATTCTTGCTATTTCCTGTTTGAGTTGCTACCCTTGTGGTGCATAGCTAGAACCAAATTATGACTGAACAACTGACACTGCCCCAAACATACATGTAGTCGTGACCACAATTTACAATATCATAATATTGTCCCCTCATGCCTAACTTGTACTTATAATTGATCTTTCCTTACTATCTTGTTTGCTGTATCATGTTGCAGTTCTTGGAAGCTTTCTTGCAGCAGTGAACAAATTCATTGCTGATCGTTATTCATGGAATTACACAGCATCTGAATACCATGTGTATGAGTTCTTTAGGATCAGCATACGCTCCCATTTGAGTTGTCGGCAAGGATATAGGCTGGGGTTGGCAGTATGGTGTTAATTTGGGCCCATTTGAGTTTGGAGATTCTGCTTGCTTGTGCTCTCCTTGGCATTAAGTGTAATCGATCTTTTAGCTGCCATGTTTTCAGGTTATGGTCTTATGTATCTCACCCTTTCCTGTTTTCAGGTTATGGTATGGATCTCTACATACGACTGAAGCTTGCGGAGGGTATGCAGCAACAGCCTAGCTAGGCCGATGGCCTATTGCCGGTGGCTGGGGACTGAACGGATCATTTTTGCCGCCACTTCCCACAAGAACGGCTCGACAATCTCTGCAGGTAGTTCCTTCCTTCGCGTTAGGGAAACTGCAATTTTCTCTCCGCGTTCCAGATTCAATGAGAGCTATTGAGGAACGAGAGTACTCTATCCTGCTTGTGATGAGTGAATTGTCAACCGTGCGGTGTGATCGTGCGCTTGGTCTTTGGATTGCAGGTACACGGGCGTCGAGTGTCGACGGGGAGCTGCCGTGGAGGTGCTGTGGCCGATGGACCGTGCGATGGACGGCGGTGAAGGGCAGCCGGGACCGGAGCTCAGACCGGGCGGCAGCTGTGGCGTCAACTCCTAGATCGAGGGCGCAAGCGGCGACGGAAGGCGGGTTTCTTGGTTTGCGCCACAAACCAAGGAGGCGGACGGCGGTTGAAGACACCGAGTCGTGGAGGCACGGGCGTCGGTCTCGGGACTGACGGAGGCGACGGGTGTCGACTGCATCTAGGGCCTCGCTGCGGGCGAGGAGGTGACGGGCGTCAGGCGGCGTCTAGGGCCGTTAGAAGGCCGAGGCGGGAACGGCGTCTAGGGCCACGGCGTGTGGAGGCGGGAATCTTCCCGCGCGTGAGGTTTTTGGCGGTTTTCTCAAAACCGGCCACCTACCCGGGTTTCGCGGACCCTCCAAAAAACCGCGGACTGGATCTTCATCAAGACCGGCGGCATCGCGGAGAAGACTTCATTTCGAAGAAAGAACCTCAGCCGTCGGATGAGATCATGTACAGGGGGTGCTGCAGGCCAACCGGTCTGACCGGTCCCTGCACCGGTCTGACCGGTCTAACCAACCGGTCTGACCGGTCCAGCGTACCGGTCTGACCGGTCCCGCGGGTATAAATACCCCTTCACTTGAGTTTGGTTATCAGCGGCTTTTGTAATCTATTCATGGACTCTCTGTTTTCCCAGGCCGCCGCCCCTGCGTCTCCCTCCCTCTGTTCCTCGTTTGAGTTGTTTTTGTCTATGGATTGTTGAAATCTTATAAGGGATTTGATTGGGAAAGGAGGGCCCTATCCTCCTCGTGCCCTCTGGGCTTTTGATTCGATTCAATCCCCTGGTTTAATGCCTTGTGCAATGGATTTTCGATTTCATTTTTGACACACTTGATTGAGAGGAGGCTACGAGTTCTTTGCTGTGATTGCCATGCTCCCACTCTGATCTAAACCCTCTGGAATCACTGGCGTGTTTCGAATTCGGTTCTTGAGTATTTGAGAAAAACCCCAATCCCTTTTGATCTCTCCCATAATTCTCACGATTCGTTGATCTTTAGGACGAGATCTTTTGGGGATATGTTCACGGGGTAGGGGCGAAGCAATCCCCCAAGTTTCAATCGGTTTTTCGTGGTCGTTTGCTCGAGATTCACCGTTTGAATCCATTTTCTCAGGGGTTTTCTGGGTGCTACCAGTCAGACCGGTAGGCAAGACCGGTCAGACCGGTCTGCTTGCTCTTGAACTGCCGTGACCGGTCAGAGCCGGTCCAGTGCACCGGTCAGACCGGTCCTGGCTATTCAGATCAGCTGTTTTCCAATTTGCTTCCGATTTGCTGCGTGGTTTCGCTCGCCTCGTTCGAGGCCTTTTTGTGTTGGTTTAGCTTTGTCAATAGCTACTCCAAACGTTAGTCAGAACGCTTGAGGGTTTGGGCGATTTTGGGATATAGGCCGACGATTCGAATTTCGAAGAAATTTTGATCGGCTCC
Source organism: Panicum virgatum (assembly GCF_016808335.1). Lineage (NCBI taxonomy): Eukaryota > Viridiplantae > Streptophyta > Magnoliopsida > Poales > Poaceae > Panicum > Panicum virgatum. The sequence continues at coordinate 6,203 of NW_024376386.1, forward strand.
CATTCACCCCCCCTCTGGTCACCGGCTTCGGTCCCACAATTGGTATCAGAGCTTGGTTGAGGTTTTCAATACCTTAACCGGTTCGAAAAACACTCGGCGACCATGGCGAGTCCTTGGTAAGATCCCGGTGTTTTCCCGGCGAGGACTATGCCTACTGGAAGGTTCGCATGAGAGCCTTCCTGCAGAGCATGGGAGCCGAGGTCTGGGAGATGACCAAGAACCAGCTTTACGAGGTGCTGGCTGTTCGGACCACGCCTCTTCAGGTGACCCAGCACGAGGCTAACGCCAAGGCCGTCAATGCCTTGTTCGCTGGCATTTCTCGTGCGGGAGTTCTCACGCGTCCAGGGTTTTCAGGAAGCCCACAAAATTTGGACGTGCCTTGAGAGCTACCACGAGGGTACACCTCAGGTGAAGGCCAGACTGTTCGAGACTCACCGGCGTGAGTATGAGAACTTCACATAGGAGCCGGGTGAGAGCATTGACCTGATGTTCAGTCGTTTTCAGTCAATTGTGAACAAGGTCAATGCGAATAGATCTGCTGGTGCCCTTAAGTACACAGAGCACGAGTAGGCCCTCAAGTTGCTTACGCACTTGATCGCTCTGTGTGGGATCTCAAGGTGAACACCATCATTGAGTCTGCTGGCTATGAGACTCTGACGGTGAAGGAGCTTTTCAGCAAGCTCAAGGCCATGGAGGTGGATAACCAGACACGAGCCAAGCTTAATGGTGCCCCTCCCTCCAAGAGCGTGGCTCTTGTGACTGGCCCAGGTGGATCGAGCTCTAACGCTAACTCTGCTCTTGGCTTTCTCTTGCCTCTTTGCCTTCTGTTTCAGATGAGCAGCTGGAGATGCTGGGCGACGACGACTTGTGCCTCCTCATCAACAAGTTCCAGCGCGTCTACCACAACAGGCAGAGGAAGAAGAACCCCGGGTGCTACAACTACGGCGATCTGAACCACTTCATCGCCGATTGCCCCCAAGAAGTCCGGCGGTGGCCAGAACAACTCCTTCGACTACTACCGCCACCGTGACCCGCGACGAGGGAGGCCTCCAACAAGGAGCGTCGGCGCCACAAGCACCACAGTCGTGACCGGGGAGGACGCTTCGACAAGGAGTCGCTCAAGAAGCGCTTCCAGTACAAAGCCAAGAAGCGGGAGAAGGCCTTCCTGGCGCAGCTCAGCGACCTCGACAAGAGCTCCGACACCGACCGCTCTTCTTCACCGACCTCCGACGACGACGACAAGAAGAAGAAGAAGAAGCGGGACAAGGAAGCCACCGGCTTCATCGGCCTTTGCTTGGCGGCCGGTCGGCGCAAGAGCTTCTTCACCATGGTGGGCGAAGCCAATGGTGCTCGTGCGTCTTCGGGTGGACACGCTACACCGACGCACTCCGGCTCTTCTCCTGGATCCGAGAGCGATTCAGAGGTAAACTCCACGATCGACCTGCTTGATACAGAGGTTAGGGAGTTGTACGCCGCTCTCGACAACCAGAAGAGGCTGCTTAAGGAAGCAGCTAGAGTGCGTAGAAAGCTTAGGGCTGAGCTGGCTTGTGCTAGGGAGAAGTCTAGTGAGGATGTGTAAGCTGGCTGCATATCTCACATGAACGATCTTGTTGCTCTCCGTGCCAAGCATGATGAGAACGTCGCGGACTTAGATGTTGCTAAGATTTCGCTTGCTGACGTTTCTCATGAGCTTGCTAAGGCCAAGCATGAACTAGAACTGGTTAAGGATGCTCCTATTGTTAGCGATGTGCTTGAATGCGAGGAGTGTCTTATCTTTAAGTCCGATCTAGCTTCGTTGCAGTCCAAGTTTGCTACTGTTGTGTGCGAGCTAGAGGAGATGAAGTCTAGGCCAGTTTTGCTTGGCGCTTGTAAGCTTTGTCCCACGCTTAGGTTGGAGCTAGAGGAGAAGAACGCTTTGATCAAGTCTTTTGGAAAGACTAAGATCGTAGAGTCTAGCCCACCTATTGACTGCTCTATTTGCCCCTGGTTTGATCTCTGATTTGGATAATCTTGCGGTAGAGAAAGCCAACCTGGAGAATGAGAATACCTATCTTAGGGCGACTCTTAGTTGGGTTCTGCTAGTGAGCCGCAGTTGGGCCATGATGATCAAGCAGTTCAAGCGTGGTGATGGGTTTGGGGTCGGTTACACGTACACGAAGTCAGTCTTTGACAGGTTGTACGGTAAGATTGGCAAGGCTGCTGGAAACACTGCTAGCACGAGCACGCAGCCTTCGCTTGTTGACCCCGCGGATGGTGTGCTTAAAGAACCACCGAAAGCACCTCCGCAGAAGCAGGTTTGGGTTCCAAAGCCCAATGAGCTGAGGAACTCCCTCGACACGCTCCCTGCTGCCACAGCCCTGGTTGCCCAGAAGAAAAGGGCTGCTCCTCCCCGTCCGCAGGCAGGCCTCCACCTCCCAAGCGTGAGGTGAGGTACCACTGCGAGTTTTGTGATAGGGAAGGTCACCTGGAGGAGTTTTGCTTCAGGAGGAAGCGGGTTGTGAGGGAGGAGAGAGCAGGAGAGACTGAACGCGGACATGTACTCTGCTGCTCGGGTGCATGATCCTTCTCGGCGTGGTGATAGGCAAGATGCTAGGGCGCGCCGTGTAGGTGGAGGTCAGGGAGACGGTGGTGGTTACCGTGCTCCAGCAGGTGGTCGCTTTGCCGGCCGTGCTCCTGGTCGTTTTCAGTACGGCTATGGATCACGAGACCGAGGCTTTGGAGGAGGTTTTGAGGCTCCATGCTTTCCTCGCGGTGGTGTTCGTCAGTCACGCGGTAGACGGGACGGGGGATACGCTTTGTCTGGTTTTGCTAACCCTTCTGTAGAGCAAATGGCTCGAAACTGGTTTGCTTCTCACTTTGCTAACCCTAGTGTTGAGATATTTGCTCACCCTTTGTCTCACTACTGATGTGCAGGTCAAAGGCTTGGAGAACAGGTGGATCAGGGACTCCGGTTGTTCGCGCCACATGACCGGAAATGACAAATGGTTCTCCAGCCTCACCCCGATGCGCTCAAAGGAGTACATTGTGTTCGGGGATACTGGAAGAGGAAAGGTACGTGGACTTGGCGCTGTTCGTGTTTTCTTGGTTGAACTTCTCTGGAACTCCTTTTGGCCCATCTCATTGCTTGATGGCTGGTCCTTCTTCTGATTTGTGGAAGTGGCATAGGAGACTAGGACATTTGAGCTTCGATTTGTTGTTGAGACTGAGCTCACTTGGTCTGATCCGAGGATTGCCCAAATTGAAGTTTGAGAAGAACCTTGTTTGCCATCCATGTCGCCACGGGAAAATGATTGCCGCTTCTCATCCGCCTGTTAATCAGGTGATGACCGCTCACCCTAGAGAATTGTTACACATGGACACTGTCGGTCTTTCTAGGGTGAGTGTCTGTTGGTGGGAAGTGGTACGTGCTTGTGATTGTGGACGACTTTTCTCTCTATTCTTGGGTCTTTCATGAGAACCAAGGATGAGGCTTTGAGTTTGTTCGAGACTTGATCTTGAGGTTGAAAAACGAGTTACCCCAGGCCATGAGAGCGATCCGCAGTGACAATGGCACAGAATTCAAAAACGCTCATTTTGACGCCTTTTGCAGTGATCAAGGGCTTGAACATCAGTATTCTTCTCCCTACACTCCACAGCAGAATGGAGTTGTAGAGCGGAAGAATCGGACGCTGGTTGAGATGGCGAGGACGATGCTCGATGAGCATAGGACTCCTCGCAAATACTGGGCTGAGGTGGTTAACACCGCTTGTTACATGTCCAACCGCATTTTCTTGCGTGCTTTCATGCACAGGACTTCTTATGAGTTGCGGTTTGGACGCCAGCCCCGTGTTGACCATCTCAGAGTTTTCGGTTGCCGGTGCTTTGTGCTGAAAGATGAAAATCTTGATAAGTTTGAGTCTCGCTCGTCTGACGGTATTTTTCTCGGATATGCTTCTCACTCTAGAGCGTACCGTGTGCTGATTATTGATACTAACATCGTCAGAAGACTTGTGAAGTCACTTTTGACGAGACTGCACCGTGCAATTCTTCTGTCTTTGAAGTTGCAGGAGATAATGAGCTCGGCACCTCCATCTTTGAAGATGAGGAGGAAGAAGCTGCAGATGGCGAGGCTGAGGCTACCACGCGTGCTGTGGACCTAGTTATCTCTGCTACGAGCTCGGACGATGAAGACGGCCCCGATCCGACTACGTCTACTTCACGGGGGCTATTCGAGGAGGTGACTCAGGCTACACCAGCTGCACCTGAGGAGGCACCAGCTTTGGTTGAGGAGGAGGCGACTTCGACACGGGAAGCACCGCGACATATTCAGCGTCGCCATCCACCTCAACAGATGCTAGGTGATCTCAACGAGCGAGTCACCAAGTCCAAGGTAACAAGTATCGCTGGCTTTGCTCATTCAGTGTTTGTTTCCTCTTTTGAGCCCAAAGATATTGGACACGCTCTTTCTGATTCTAATTGGGTCAATGTCATGCATGAGGAATTTGAAAATTTTGAAAGAAACCAAGTTTGGGTTTTAGTCGAGCCTCCACCTGCTTGTAATCCCATCGGAACGAAGTGGGTTTTCAAAAACAAGCAGGGCGAGGATGGTTTGGTTGTTCGAACAAGGCTCGTCTTGTTGCCCAGGGGTTTTGCCAAAAAGAGGGTATTGATTTTGAGGAAACTTTTGCCCCTGTTGCTCGTTTGGAAGCTATTCGAATCTTTCTTGCATTTGCTGCTTCCAAGGGTTTTAAGGTTTTCCAAATGGATGTTAAATCTGCCGTCTTGAATGGTTTTATCGAAGAAGAGGTTTATGTAAAGGAACCCCCTGGTTTCGAAAATCCCAAGTTTCCAAACCGTGTTTATAAACTTCAGAAAGCTCTTTACGGTTTGAAACAGGCACCTAGAGCTTGGTATGATAGATTGAAAACCTTTTTGCTGGCTCAGGGCTTTAAAATGGGATGTGTTGATAAAACTTTGTTCCTCATGCGATCTGGCACTGATTTCCTTTTGGTTCAGATATACGTGGATGATATTATCTTTGGTGGCTCTTCTCACGCTCTTGTCTCCAAGTTTTCTGAGCAGATGTCCAGGGAGTTCGAGATGAGCATGATGGGTGAGTTGCAGTTCTTCCTCGGGGTGCAGATCAAGCAAACTCCTCAGGGCACTTTTGTCCATCAAGCCAGTACACTAGAGACTTGCTGCGGAAGTTCAACATGAGTGACTTGTCTCCTCAGCCGACTCCGATCAGCACATCTACGGCGCTTGATGAGGACTTGGACGGTGAGGCGATGGACCAGAAGGAGTACAGGAGCATGATCGGCTCGCTCCTGTAACTGACGGCGATGCGACCGGACATCCAGTTCGGCGTCTGCCTTTGTGCACGCTACCAGGCTTCTCCGCGCACCTCCCACAGGCAGGTGTTGAAACGCATCTTCAGGTATCTGAAATTCACCCCTGAATTTGGTCTTTGGTATTCTGCGGATTCTTCTCTGGTTTTGGTGGGCTTTTCTGATGCAGATTTGGTCGGTGTCGGTTGGATCGCAAGTCGACATCCGGCACTTGTCAATTTCTCGGTACATCTTTGGTGTCTTGGTCCTCTCGTAAGCAGGCTAGTGTAGCGCTTTCTTCTTCCATAGAAGCTGAGTATGTTGCCACTGCTAGCTGCTGCTCCCAGATACTTTGGATGAGACAAACCTTGCAGGATTATGGCTTGAGTTTCGGTAGGGTTCCCATATTTGTAGACAACATGTCAGCCATTAGCATTGTAAAGAACCCTGTCCTACACTCCAGAACCAAGCACATAGACAATCCGATTCCATTTCCTGCGAGACAACCATGAGAGAGGACACATAGACCTGATCCATGTCCCTTCAGAGAGGCAAACCGCAGTTATTCTCACCAAACCGCTTGAGCAGGACACTTTTGCTCGCTTGCGAGGGGAGCTTGGGGTTTGTTACCCCTTTTGATCGCTGACTTTTGTTTTGGTTAGCTTGGTAGGTCTTTGTTTTGCTTCTCTTTGTTTTGTAGGTTTGGTAGTTGCATTGTGCATATGCATTGTACATGTTTGTATTTTGCATTTGTCTCACTTGCACTAGCATTCATGTATACATTGCTATGATCTTCTAGTGCCTGCTAGTGTGAGTTGATAAACTTGATCATGTATAGCTTGCTCCACTGTGTATATTACATCATCTGAGTTAAGCTATTTTGATTTGAAAATCTGAAAACATGATCACCCTGTCTTGGCTACTAGCATGTTAGGGCGTGTTGATATGCTTTGCTATCTTATTCATGCTAGTATAGCCTTTCTGTTCAGCAATTCACACTTGAAATGATCTAAATCTGATAAATTGCTTGAACTGTTCTTGAATTGGATTGAAAAGATCCAGGTGGGATTGCTTGTCGCACTGATCGAGCTTTCGGGACGGCTCATTTTGCACTTGTGAGAACCCGGCAAGGCTGTGCATGACTGAAACGAGTGCTTTAAGCTTCTGATTGTCTTTTGGCATAGGCTTGGCCTCGTTGCTAAGTAAAGCATGATAAGCTTTCAACCTCTGGCATTAAGAATTGCTTGATATAAATTTGATTGAAAAATGAATGTTCACAACATGTTTTGGCTGGTTTGGCTCACCTGTATGAGTTTGAGTAGCACTGCTTTCCATTCCCTACTTATTAGTGCTAGATCATGGGTGATGCTTTTATTTCTCCTAAACTGAACTTGCCTAGCTCTAGACTGATTTGATATACCATGTTGAGCTAGATGCAGGTCTTGTTTATGGATGCACACATGCTTGAGACTAGATGTTGCTCATATCTTTGTATCCCTGAATGCTTTCACTTACACCTCCTGCATTGCATTCATTGCATAGCATCTGTTCAGGGGGAGTCTCAGCTTCAGGGGGAGCTCTAGTTCTTTGTAGCCTTGATGTGTGCATGTGCCAACAAGGGGGAGAATTTTGAGAGAAGTGATCGAACAAGGGGGAGACTTGTTTGATTTTTGAAAAACTTGTTATGCACAGGGCTTTGAGAGTGCATCATTTTGGGAGAGTTGCACTTGTGAGAGGGAAAAATTTTACTTGGGGAGTTTCTGCTTTGTTTTGGCTCCGGGTTTCCTCGTTTTCCCTCTGCTTCTTGCATGACTGCGTCGAGCATTACCTCTGTCTTTGAGGAGTCATGTTTTGGCTTTTGATCGATTGCGTCGAGCCGTTACCCTTGTCTTAGGGGATCGATCTTTGCTTGAGTAAGTGACTGTTCTTGCCTTTCTGAGCCTTTTGTCACTTGCTTGAGTTATTCTCTTTCAGTGCTTCTTTGTTCTTCTTTGGTTTCACTTCTCTTGGTTCGTCTGTGGTGTGTTGACAATGCACTCATCAAGGGGGAGATTGAGGAACGAGAGTACTCTATCCTGCTTGTGATGAGTGAATTGTCAATCGTGCGGTGTGATCGTGCGCTTGGTCTTTGGATTGCAGGTACACGGGCGTCGAGTGTCGACGGGGAGCTGCCGTGGAGGTGCTGTGGCCGATGGACCGTGCGGTGGACTGCGGTGAAGGGCAGCCGGGACCGGAGCTCGGACCGGGCGGCAGCTGTGGCGTCCACTCCTGGATCGAGGGCACAAGCGGCGACGGAAGGCGGGTTTCTTGGTTTGCGCCACAAAACCAAGGAGGCGGACGACGGTTGAAGACGCCGAGTCGTGGAGGCACGGGCGTCGGTCTCGGGACTGACGGAGGCGACGGGCGTCGACGGCGTCTAGGGCCTCGCTGCGGGCGAGGAGGTGACGGGCGTCGGGCGGCGTCTAGGGCCGTCAGAAGGCCGAGGCGGGAACGGCGTCTAGGGCCACGGCGTGGAGGCGGGAATCTTCCCGCGCGTGAGGTTTTGGCGGTTTTCTCAAAACCGGCCACCTACCCGGGTTTCGCGGACCCTCCAAAACCACGGACTGGATCTTCATCAAGACGGCGGCATCGCGGACAAGACTTCATTTCGAAGAAAGAACCTCGGCCGTCGGATGAGATCATGTACAGGGGGTGCTGCAGGCCAACCGGTCTGACCGGTCCCTGGCACCGGTCTGACCGGTCTAACCAACCGGTCTGACCGGTCCAGCGTACCGGTCTGACTGGTCCCGCGAGTATAAATACCCCTTCACTTGTGTTAGGTTATCAGCGGCTTTTGTAATCTGTTCGTGGACTCTCTGTTTTCCCAGGCCGCCGCCCCTGCGTCTCCCTCCCTCTATTCCTCTCGTTTGAGTTGTTTTTGTCTATGGATTGTTGAAACCTTGTAAGGGATTTGATTGGGAAAGGAGGCCCTAACCTCCTTGTGCCCTCTGGGCTTTTGATTCGATTCAATCCCCTGGTTTAATGCCTTGTGCAATGGATTTTCGATTTCGTTTTTGACACACTTGATTGAGAGGAGGCTACTGAGTTCTTTGCTGTGATTCCCATGCTCCCAACTCTGATCTAAACCCTCTGGAATCACTGGCGTGTTCGAATTCGAGTTCTTGAGTGTTTGAGAAAACCCCAATCCCTTTTGATCTCTCCCATAATTCTCACGATTTGTTGATCTTTAGGACGAGATCTTTTGGGGATATGTTCACGGGGTAGGGGCGAAGCAATCCCCCAAGTTTCATCGGTTTTCGTGGTCGTTTGCTCGAGATTCACTGTTTGAATCCATTTTCTCGGGGGTTTTCTGGGTGCTACCGGTCAGACCGGTAGGCAAGACCTGTCAGACCGTTCTGCTTGCTATTGAACTGCCGCGACCGGTCAGACCGGTCCAGTGCACCGGTCAGACCGGTCCTGGCTGTTCAGATCAGCTGTTTTTCCGATTTGTTTCCGATTTGCTGCGTGGTTTCGCTCGCTCGTTCGAGGCCTTTTGTGTTGGTTTAGCTTTTCAATAGCTACTCCAATCTTTGGTCAGAACGCTTGAGGGTTTGGGCGATTTTGGGATATAGGCCGACGATTCGAATTTCGAAGAAATTTTGATTGGCTCCCATTCACCCCCCTCTGGTCGCCGGCTTCGGTCCCACAGCTATTCACATATTGGGCTCTGTTGAAATCATATAGCATTCCTCAACATGCAAGATAAAGGACTTGCATGTGCGTAGTCCTTATGAACATGTCATCAGTGTAGTTTCGTTACTCTGTCAATGCAGCTAGGACTGTTCATTGGGGATTTCTTGGATAGCACTATAGACCATACTGTTTGTTTTCCTCACTGGTTTTCTTGCTCTTACTAATTGTCTGAAAACGAACTTTCTCAGCTGAAGGCCAGCTTACAGTCAACGTCTGCAAACCAACTTTCTCTGCAAACCATTTTGATTGCTGTAATCAGAAGAGGTTTTGGTTACTATAGTTTGAGTCTGTCACACAATTGTGGTTGTTTACTATATTCTTAGATCATAATTCAGGATGCATCTCAGGCAAACATATGTGCTATGCCTACCATTAGAATTGCAAATCAAAGTGGTATTGTGAATTTGGTAACATATTACTTTTTTCTGATTACTGAGAAAATGCCTTATGGCAAATGACATGTTTCTTTGGTGGGATTAGCCATGAATTCAGTTCCTGCCATTTCTTTGTTGGTGAATTTGGCGCTTTGATGTGGAGCATGGTTCTGCGGCAGGTTGGCACAATTGCTCGCCCTGAAGTGGCTGGCCGCAATGCTGGTCACATCACGGTGAGTTTGCTTGTCAATAATTATTTGCTGATTTTTGTTGCCTTGTGTTATCTTAAAGTTAGCTAGAGTCCTATTGATGAAAATTTCCCTTTACTGAAATTTCTGGGACTTGTCAAGTTAAAAAATGGAAGGAGTAGTGATTCAGTTCCATTTATATTGTCTCATTGTTCTGCTTCTAAATTGTATCCCTATATATATTCCTGACGCTAACCTAAATGCTGCTGCCAAATAAATTCAGACAATATAAACCTCCTATATGCACGCCTGTTAAGTTTATCCGTTGACTTTTTTTTGTTATATATTTTGAATGGAATCGTTGACAAGTAAAAATATTTTGATGCAAAAATCATTCAGGCAAAAGAGGTTCCTCTATGAGCTTGGTGTACATGCTGTGCTGAAATTGATGTCGAGCCTCCACATAGCAATTCAGGACAAGATGTGAGCAGAGCAAACCATGGTTGTATTCAATCCTTTCTATCTCATGTTTTCCAGTGTGCCTTGAAATCATGGTAAGATGCTTGATTCATATGCCATTGGGAAAATATGCTTTGGTTCCATCTCATTTTGAACTAAAAAATTCTTATTAAACACTGTTGCCTCAAACAATGAACCTCGATATATCAAATCATTTTTATACTGTCTATTTGTCTATTAGAAAAGCTCTACTGCGGAATGACATTATTATTTTTGTGCAGTCACTAGCAGAAGCCATGTTCTTGACTGATCTGGAGCTGAATACAGTATCTCTTTTCACTTCTTTGATGTCTTTCTCTGTGAGTTGTTGTATGACATTTTTCTTTCCCCCATCCGTTTCATGCTGATTTTTGTTATTTTACAGGTTGACTTCGTACCAAACCTTGATAACTTACAGAAGGAGCCATCTCTGCTGCCAGCTCGTATTTCATCTTTATTGTTGAATGATTCTTTTGGGACTGCGGTATGAGTTTGTATTCACTTTATACAAGTGCTACTAAGTCAGATATTTATTTATGCAAAAATGGGATTCTTACAGTTGTTTAAATTGTTTCAGGTCGGAATGGCAACAAACATTCCTCCTCATAATCTGGGGGAGCTTGTTGATGCACTTTCTGTTATAATTCAAAACCCTGAAGCCACAGTGAGTAATTTGTACCACATATCATTATGAGTTCAGTATTATGTACGCCTGTTTGTATGCATGTATGTTGAAAAGGCACTCAGCTGCTATTTTTCCTGTGATAATTATTAACAAGTTCCCATAAGAAGCAAGGAACAGCAAATATTTTCTTACCTTGGGCATGATATTATTACCACTTTTCATATCCCGTCATAAAATCATTGGAATTATGTTAGTTTTGTGATACCAGCTTCTTCAGAAACATCCAGCTTCTCAATATGGACATTCAATTTCAGGAAAGAAATCTCCATCCCGGAGATGTTCAAGAGCACGTGCATGACAATGTAAGTATATATCAGTTCAACATATATATATAATTGAACATGGTTGACTTATTTACGATCTATATATTTGCATTTGTGCATGGGATACAGGTCTTAAATTCTTATATTCACCTATATCTAGATGATGATGAAGGAACATTCCACTATATGGACCTGCAATTCTTTGTAAGCACATAGAGTCGTTCGATATACATTCTTTTCTTGGACATATCATATTGTTCTCACTTGATATGGAATCTCGAACTGTATCTATATTGGACCCAATGCCCATACCTCACAATTTTAAGTTGTGATTTTACTCTATGGATGTGTTTGTGTAATCAACATAATAACTTTGCCCTTTGTGTGAAATATATATTTCTCAGTTTGGACTATGGATCATGTGATGAATGGTGTCAAATTTATCCATGGCATTAGCACGGGCACCTTACTAGTAATTGATTAAGGTACCAAATTATCTTGAATTTTCTGAATCGAAAATTAGATGTGGATGTGACTCGGAGTAGTTCACTACCGCTGTTGATGGATGGGCCAATTTGATAAGGAAAATTATAAGGCGCGTACGGTCGCGCCCGCACACAACGTCGCGACCTTGGTGAGCTGCCAGAGGATGGTGGGCCGCTATGGCCCACGTACCTTTTTGTTTTGATCACACTTTAAAAATGAGAAAATCTAAAATTACTTGCATTTTGGTTCAGCAACTCCACGCATGCCTACGCGTTGTCGTATTTGCAAGCCGCAGCAAGGACGAGAGGAAAATGATTCTTTGAAACTATTTAAAAAAATATTTTATCTATTTCATATTACTTTCGTTTTGAGAACCGATTGCATTAATGTGTTCTACAAGACAAGACGAACAAAACTAGACCACACTTTCATATGTTTTAATGATGTTTTATATTAATAGCAACTTATGTGGTGACTTCTCTCTTTGATGTAACAACTTATGTCCATATCATACGACTGTAGTAACAACTTATATGTATAGCGACTATTGTTTTATATCAACTTATATATACGAGCATACTATCAATTTTATTTCCAATAACTTTTTATAGATAGATGTGGATCAGCTCATGTGTATAATAGATGGTGTTTCTGTAACAACTTTTATCTTGTATGTGTGACAACTTATATCTATATCTTATATGTGTGGTAAATCATGTGTATGAAACATTCTATTTTGTGGCAACTTATGTGTATAGCATATAGCAACTTGTTATCTGTATAAAATATCTTCAAAATATATGCAAGTGGGATTTTGTTTTAACCGTCTCATCACAGTGCAATCGTTATTCAAAACGGAGCTTGTATGAAAGAGAAAAAACATTTTTTAGAAAGTTGTGTTATAAAAAAAGCTTAATGTAGTATATCTTTATAGATCACGAGAAAAGCTGGACACGGATTTCACAGGATAGCGCTGCGCATGGTAAAAGCATACGGAAATGGTGTCGCGTGCTGCGTCAGCCGCGCGACCCGTCGCGCATTAGCGTTGTCCATTTGATAATGTCGGCCCTTGACAGATTCCATCACCCCCCGTCCAATTGTTCTTATGATTTTTTTTGCTTGACCGCTTGGTGTTGTGTATAATCATGCCTATATAATAACATGCTACTGGCGTTCTTCTCTCATGTCCATCGCTGACATGCCCGGAAGATTTTCGCTCTTGACAATAACCATACACTAGTGATTTGCTTCGCTCGATGGTACTGGAAAATTGCAGTCGCATTCGGACCTATGAGCTAGACCGTATCCGGAATTGAACATGACGCATTCTTTCACATGTTTCTTTAAATTCTTTCTTCAAGATCTCGTCTTTCCATGTATGTTAAGCAACAGATCAACGCTTCGTTAGTGCAAATTGCCGACAACCATGGGTCCGACCACGGTAGGTGAAGCTACTCGTGTGGGCACCATGCTCTGCAGAACAGAGTTATGCACGGAACAGAGCACATGGAAACAGAGCCTGCGTTCACCACTATCCAGTAATCTCCTACTTTCATTGCACACCGAAACAGAGCAGGCGTTGTAGTTGCATACCGGCACATATGCTCAGACGTCTCACGGGCACACATGACGACCTGGGCAACAAGTTGCAAATAATCCAAAAAATACTTCTTGTTCGTCTTCGTCAAACTTAGGTAGACTTCAGAAGATTAGTACAAACTTATCATTGGCGTAAAATTACGGTACTGCAGAAAATGGAGTAAAATTTAGCCAGCCGGAAGATCTCTAGGTTCCAAGCGTGCACAAGGCAATTTAATCTCTGCAGATGTGGGGAAGCAGAGGAACTTGTCATGTGCCAGCAACTTATCATTGGCGTTAACTCAAATCTTTTCTCCGATTCGTTATTCATCATCTCAACCTGAAACGGAAATAGAAATGAAATTAAGGTTTGAAGAAATAAAGCGGAGAAGATATGTTAGAATAAGGGAGAAAAAACAACTGGAGCTAGGGTGGCACAGGGCAGGAAAAACCAACGCAATTAAGTTTCGGAGAAATGGGAAATGAGAGAAGCAAGGAGTAAGTACAGGAGCTACCGCACATTCAGATTCAATACTTATATGAAGTCGGGGATGATTGGGGTGCATGTCAGCTGCATGCGTCAGCGCAGCTTTGGCTTGCTTCGCCTCCAGCTACCAGCAGCTCGCTGTCGCCGTCACCGTCGCGCTCACCGCGGGGCCGTACAGCGGCAGCACCTTCTCCATGGCCGGCCGCGTCGGGGTCTACGACGACAAGGCGGAGGCCGCGGTGGTCGGCGGCATCAGCCGGCTACCTGACGTGGAGGATGGTCGAGCTGGTGGTGTCCGAGGGGTACGTGATGGTGGAGCTCGACGTGCACATGTCCGTGCCGCCGGTGGCAATTGGTGGTCATCTCTTCTGTTGCGGTCGAGTAATTAATATATAGCACAATTAAATTAGGAAAAAGTTCAATTTACTCCTCTCAACTATAGCCAAAGTCTAGATAACCCCCTAAATTATAATTTGGTTCAATTTACCTCATAAACTATGTCATTTAGTTTATTTTACCCCAAAACACAATTTATCTTTTATGTTTCCCCTTACACAAGTTGAATTTTAATTTAAAATTTTGCAGGGTAGTAGTGGACATCATAATGCATATTTAGAAAAAAATTTATAATTTTTCCCCATTAGTTTTCATATAATTTTGAACTCCAATGACTAATTTATTATTAAATATCCTAACCTGTCAAAATAATGGTGAAAAATTATGATTTATTTTTTTTAACGTGTGTTATGGTGTGTACTATCATATTGTTAAATTTCAACTTAAAACTCCACCTATACATGGAGAAATGAAAAAGACAAATTACAGTAGGGGGTAATTTGAACCAAATGGTATAGTTTGAGGGGTAAAATGAACCAAACAATAGTTTAGGGGGTTATCCAGACTTTAGCTGTAGTTGAGAGAAGTAATTTAGACTTTTTCCATTAAATTAAATATGCTCGATCGTGGCAACTGGTCATGCATCTTTAATTTTGCGATCGGTCGAATAACACAGCACAGATTGCAATCTTGGCTGAATTATATTGCTGGTCAATCTTGGCTCCTCCAAGCTATTAATTGGCTTGATGCATGTGTTCTCCACATCATATCCATCCCTTGGGTTTCTGTCCGATTCTGCTCACACGCTGCCGCCCATCTTCTCCTCCGCGTTCCCACGCCGTTCTCTTCCCGTTCTGCACTGCTCCCCGGCTGGAATCGGCGCCACTTCCAGACGGGTTCGAGGAGGGCGGAAGGGGCCAGGTGATCCGGGGATGGGCGCCTCAGGTGGCCTGCGGGGAGAGGCGTGATGAATGCCCATGTGGGGAGGCGGCGCGACACGGCGTCCGGCCATGTTCTAGTAGAACATGGTGCCGAAACAGTATTGGTAAGATACTACTATGATGCCGTTCTTCCCTCATGTCCATGGCCAACCCGCTCGGAAGATTTTTGCTCCTATGAGATCATGCAGACTCGGCCTGAATGACAGACCGGGGTAATGAAGACAGAATGCGGATATGCAGGCAGTTCGCTCCCGACGAGTGTTGCCGACAGCCGGTTGGTTGGAGCAGAGATATGCACAGAACAGAGCACACGGAAACAGAGCATAGGGGGTCATCAAATCATCCATGCAATGCATCAATAATAACAGATGAGATGAGATGAACAGAACACAATGCAGAAAATAAGCAATGGGTGCGATCTTTGCTAGAACTAGAAGGTGACCGCACACCTGGGACCGCTGACCTGACATGCATGTTTCGGCACCATGTTCTGCAGACTAGAGTAATCCTTAGAACAGAGCACACCAAAACAGAGCATGGGGAATCACTACTATGTAGTGATGTCATATTCTCATCGCGCACCAAAACAGAGCAGGCGTCTTAGTTGCAATGAAATGCTACATCAGTTGCCCTGTATTAGAAAGAAACAGAGCGATCGACCATGCATTCAGGCACCGATGATCTGAAGTCTCACGCAAAATAACTTCTCGACCTTTTTCGTCCCATAAGCAACACTCATAATAGTGAATAAAATTGAGCCAGCTAGGAAATCTCCAGGTTCCAAGCGTGCACAAGCCAGACATCGTAATAGTGCTTAACCAACCAAATCTGACCCACAGACGTGGCATTTCCATGGGAAACTGAGTACATAACATCACTACATACAGGTGCCCTGTATTAGAAAGAAACAGAGCGATCGACCATGCATTCCTGACCCCTCAAAAAAACCATGCATTCCGGCACCGATGCTCTGAAAGTCTATGCAAAATAACTCCAGAGAGCAACATCAGTATGCAAAAAAGGGTTCGAGTTGTTAAGGTTAACCCACAGACAATGTAATAGTTCTTAACCAACTAAATCTAACCCACAGACATGGCATTTCCAGGGAACTGAGTAGATAACATACTATACGGTCGAGCGTTGGTAGTTCGTGTAATCCATGCTAAGCTCCACAGCCCACATAAACCTTAACTTTTAGGCTTTCCATGAAGAAATCTGTTTAGTAGATACGGCACTAGGGTCATCCTTAGATTTTAGTTCAGTTGGGATTTGGTACTGTCCACGGGTGAGCCGTGAGCAATCTAATCTCTGAAAATTGGCGAAGCTACACCAGCAACTTATCATTTTGCATTAAACTCAAATCTTTTATCCGGTTCGGTATTCATCATCCTAATCTGAGACAGAAATCGAAAATAAGATTAGATTAAGATGAAAGAGAAATTTAGGACTTAGGGGGTGGGGGGGGGGGAAACAGCCGTCTGCATAGGGCACGGAAAAAACAAACGCAATTAATTTAGAATAAAAATTTTGCAGTCTAGTATGAGACAAATATACAAAACTATGGTGGTCTCGCAATTAATTTTAGAATAACAACAGGAGCTAACCCACCTTCATCTTCAATTAAGATTGTAATAAAACAAAGCGGGAAAAAATGGCACAGGGTGGGAAAAAACTAACGCAAGGAATAAGGACAGGAGCTAGCGCACCTTCACAATCAATATACATCTATACGTATATGATGGTGGGGATGATTGGGATGCATTTTAGCTGCATGCTTCAGCGCAGCCTTGGCTTGCTCCGCCTCCTCCTTGCTAGCGCCTTCACATCGGAGCATAGCCTTGACGTCCTGCAGCGATGGCAGGTTCCCCAGGCCCAAGTCGAGACCACCATCGCTGCTGCCAACTCCTCTTGCCTCCCGCGCATAAAACAACGAATTCAGCCAAAGCTCTCTAAGCCTTGGCATAGCTCCTTTTTGAAACACCACCGGCCATACAAATTTAAAGAAGTGACAGAATTCAAGGCACGGGAACGAACCAGGACTAACAATTAACCCCTGAAGGATTCCCAGGTTCTTATTGTCCACCATCAGCCATAGATGGCGGAGAGCTGACAACCTCCCGAGGATGTCGAGATCCACCTGATGTAGCTCCCTCACGGAAATCCGTAGGCAGGTGAGAACCGGAACAAACGATGGATTCACCCAAGCCGGCAGTGTAGAAAACCAACAGCTGCCTTCTGCATTCAACAAACGGAGATGTCGAGGAGCGACCCAGGCATTCAATCCACCGATGTTGTGTGGCCCACGATGGACTGCTATACATAGTTCCTGGATCTTTTGTAACTTGTGTAGGCACCCCAACAGCTTGTCGTTCCACTCGTCCAATCTAATACGCAGCAACCTCAGTTCAGTTAGCTGGCCCAACTCCTCTATAATGTTTATGGTGGACAACTGCTCAAGGCATGTTAGGTTTCCAATTCCATTTGGCACTCTTGTAATCGATCCAATGTATAGGCACATCAAATTTCTTAGCTCGACAACACTTGAAGGCAAGATGGAAATAGGATTGCCCCTCACATCCAATGTTTGTAGAAACTGCAGGTTTCCTATTTCTTCCGGGAGCTGAGAAATATGCGTAGAATATAGTCTTAAGTACCTCAACTGGTATAAATTTCCAAGGTACTTAAGGCTATCAGTATGTGAAAGGTTGCAATGCTCCAAATCCAGTACACGTAAAAATCGGCAGCTGCCAGCAGCCGGCACTTGAGCAACGGCTGCTGGGAAGATAACAACTGACCTTGCACGTTGCAACAAGTTTCTTGTAGCTTGAGCTATTATGTCACTTTCCTTGCCATTTTGAAGGGACAACCTCCGAATCGTATTTGACGGAGATGTGCTATCCATATCACTCAGTACAGTAACAAAGTTTTCCTCAATTGACAAGGAACGGATAAGATCGAGCACCATATCATGTATGCGGCAACTATTTAGCACGCCATATTGATCTTGTATCGGTTGGATCATACTTCTGTTTATGAGCTCATTGAAGTAAAACTCTCCTATTTCAAATGGACTCTTCCCCTGTTTTTCCCATTGGATAAAACCTTCAGCTATCCACATTCTTATCAAGCGGTCCTTGTCAATTTCAAAATCTTCAGGAAACATGCTTAAATATAACAAGCAAGTCCTTAGATGGCATGGCAGCTCATAATAGCTGAAAGACAATATCTTTCTCATATTCTCCACATCCATATTGTTTTCCATGCCAGTACCAACAGAGTTGTACACCTCGTACCACTCCAGTTTATTTCTTACTTTGCAAGCTAGCAAGCTAGCCATTGTAATAATTGCTAATGGCACACCAGCACATTTCTTTAGTATTCTGTCAGATACTTCCGCAAGTTCATCATCAGGACATTTTTCTATTTCTTCATTGTTGTCTTTGTTTTTGTTACCAAATATTCTTCTAAAAAATAGCTTCCGAGAGTTGTTTGAAGAAAGGGGTTTCAGCTTGTAAGCACTACCAGCTTGTTCAGCAATATCAGCAATACGGGTAGTTGTAATAATTGAGTATCCAACATCATTATCAGGCAAAGCACATCTAATCCTTTTCCAAACTGAGATATCCCATATGTCATCAACAACAACGATATACCTAAACATATCACAAGTTATTAGAAAAAAAACTTGTGATTTTAGGATGGAAAAATGTTCTAATATTGTTCATATACCAGCTAGATGCAAATTAAGCTAACTGGCATGGAACACTACTGGAGATTTAATGATTAAACTAAATTAAAATAGCTAGGGAGTAGCTGGATTGGCAAGTCCGTGAACAAAATAAGTCCACTCAGAATCTTTGCCAAAACAAAATGTAGTCCAGTCAGGGAATTATTTGCACTTAATAATGATGTGATAAAGCTTAAGTGGTGGTGTTCTACCATTTAATGCAGCCGTGCATGAACATTTCTTTTTTTTTTTTGCGAGAGTGCATGAACATTTCATTAACCACATGTAAACATTTCATTAACCACATGTAGACTTGTACTTCATGTGTATAATTGATGAATGGAGTATTGTGAACAGAGGGTGTAAATTATCAGTAGGCTAAAAAACTTCATATGTATAAATTGGCGAAAGGAGTGCTTTCGTACCTTTTGTCCAGAAGGAATTCTCTGAGTACTTTTATGAGTCGACTCTCATCCAATATTTCTTCATTAATGCTCTTGCCAAAATCATTGAGTAAGCCCTTGAATAATCTCTTCAAGTCAGGAGTTTGAGACACAGAAACAAAAGCACAACAATCGAATTGTGCTATAATCTTTTCAAAAACTGCATTAGCAAGAGTTGTCTTTCCCAGGCCTCCAAATCCAAAAATTGAAACGGTCTTCCCTTGCTTCATGGGAATGTTATTCCCTTGTGTCAAAAAATTATTGATGAACTCATCCCTTGCCTCTTCAATTCCAACAAGCTCTTTCATCTCGGTGTACTGAGTGAATAAACGAGGGTCAACAGTAACAGGTTTATCAACACCAAGGTTGACCTCGTACCTGCGCCGCCGCTCGTGCACCTCCATGACGCGGCTCTTGATCTCTCTGACTTCTTTGGCAATCTTGTGGCGAACCTTTGGCTGCATCAACAAGTGGAGGCTCCTATCAATGACCTTTTTTAGCCCGTGCTGTTTGCCAAGCCCTTTATCCTTGCATTGCACCATGAACGTGTCAATGCTATCCTCTATGTCATAGGATAGCTCCCTCACATTCCTGGACCAGATCTTGTCATTATTGGGAAGCTGCTCTGCCGGAGTCCTGGAGATGTCCTCCAGCGCAGCCTTCATGCTCTCAAGCTCTTCTTGCAGGAACTTGATCTCCCCCTTCAGCCCCTTCTGCAGATTGTACTCCCCAGCGGCTAGACCAGCGAGCTTTGTGATGACGCTTGGCAGAGCCCCCGTCACGACTTCCATGGTTTTTTGCCCCTAAATAATCGAGTGCAAGGATTGAGATTTTTGTGTATGGAACATTACAGCCTCGCGGGCTGCAATCAGCAGTGTCGTGCAGAGTTGTAAAGAACAACAGATAGCGAGATGACACTCACAGGTCGATGCTGGTCGGGTATGGAACTTCCTCGCCGGGTCAGGCTGCCCGCAGCTTGTCGCCGATCGGGCTTGATTGACTAGAAGTCGCTGCTGCCGTGGGGGAGGACGGAGAGCCTGATGGTACGCAGGGGAGGCAAATAATGGACGAGAGAGACACACAAGGCCACTGGGGCCTGTCCTACACCTCAGGCCAATTGCTGCAAGCAGCTCTATGACAATGGAAGCTCTTGCAAAAGCGGGGTGGAGAATACCCTTTACCTGCGTTTTTTAATTAGGCATAATGCCTTTTGCTTTCATCCTTGCACCAACTAAAGGAACCTTCTTTTTTCTCAAAGCAACGCATGGGTCATCTGTTCTGTCCTGCTGTGTCCGTCTTGCCACTTTAGCAAAAGACAACGTTGCTGCAGAGGTAAAAGAAATCAAATGAAATAAAGTGCGCAGAGATTTTCTTCACCGTGAGATAGGCTTTAGCTATGTTATGTATTTATTGATCATATCTGATTTTCTTAAAGCATGTGCACTCACAAGACGAATCTTCTTCCTTTTCCTTAGACCAAAGTGAAGTAGACAGGCGGGCCTTAGTAGAAGATGGCATCTTCTTGCCCTGATGCTCATCCTTTCCCTTTACAAATCTCCGCACATATATCATTTCATATGCACTGAAGTCTGAACTCTGAATCCGGCTGAGTGGCAATGGAAGGAAACATTTCACTAGTTCTTTCATATGCAACGGAATCAGTGATCGCCCTGCACCTGCCTTCCAAAGTATAAGAACCTGAAGCAAACTTCAGAGCTGCAGTTTTGTTCCGTCAAAGATTCTAAAAACAGACTCCCTTAGTAGGAGTACTCGCACGGAACCTGAAACTCTGAAGACAACGTTCCGTGTGTTATGGGATCATCATGGTTGGTTTGGGTTCATTGCTGTGTTGTACCATAACCTTTCACGTGTTTTGTAGCAGAGATCAAAGCTTTGGTAATTACGAGTTGTAATCCCAATGTACGTGTGTGCCTGCTAAGTACATGGGGTTTTCCCGCGAGAGTTAGAATCTGTCACGTGTGCCTGCTAACTACACGGGATTTTCCTGCGAGAGTTGGAATCTCTCAGGCGTCGTCTCTGTTTTTTTATCCCGCAAAATGTTTGAATTTCAGTCAGGCATCGTCGTCATCCTATGTTCATAGAACAGGAGAGAGAGAAGCAAGGACTCACCTGATCAGATATCGATTGATCCTTGAGTAAATTCTTCTAGTACCAAAGAAATTTTGGTTTATACCTTTAGTGTTATTCCATCACTTTTTTCATATATACGTTGTTAACAGAGGTGTGGAAAGACGGATTTACCCCTGACCCTACACGTCTGTGTCTCTCTTCCTCTCTCTTTTGTTCCTCTATTCTTTCTTCGTCTGGCCCTCTGGCACATGGACTACGCCGTGCCCTCTGGCTACCGTGACGACGTCATCCCCGCGCATAGGATGCCAATGACATGCTCCCGACGGCAGGACTGACCGCCGCCTACTGCGGGGGAGGGGGCACAGCGGCATCAGCATCGGCGGCCCCGCGGGGTCCGCGACTCCCCAAGGATCGGCCAATCTTATGTTGCTGTTGTTGGCGTCCAAGTAGGTATACTGCGGCGAGAATAAATTTCCGATACATCCCTCCTATGCTCAGGGTCGGATAAAATTAGATATCGGCCAATTTTTTTTCTATTTATCCTGCTTCTACACAGACGGCTCAAATTCATCCCGCACTCATAATTTTTATTTTTATCTGTTAACAAGTGATGTTTAATAGCTTAGAAATAGTTTCAAGTCAAATTCTATGAATTTTTTTGAAACAATTTGAATTTATTTTGAATTTGGTCCGATATATCGCGTTAATCCTATTTATCCATAACTTTTGATAATTTTTTATTCCCGACAATGAACGCGTGCGTGGCGAGGGACGGCTGCCGGCATGGACTGCCCTGCCCTGCCTGCATAGCGTGCCCGGAAGAACCCCTTCCGAGGCCCGAGCCCGCCGCTGGCCAGGTCCGTCCCAAAAGCTGCGGCACTGTTATTGTGTTGGCGGCATACGCGTAGAACTGGAAGTTGACATACTGCACGTCTGGGTTGGCGATGGACGTGAAGGAGATGATGCCGAGCCCCCTGAGCGCGTGAACCAGGCGCCCGACGCACTCCAAGAAGACCTCCGACGCGTCTCGTGAGAGCATCTCCAAAAGTTTCCAATCTTTTTTTCCCAAAACTTCTTGTTTGCCAACTCTTCAAATAGATATAGGGAGGAAAAAAGAGTCAATCTCCAATAGTTCCCTATTTTTACTCCAAAATAACGAATTGACCCCGAGCTCATCCAAATCTGACTCCCTCCCGTCATTCTTCCCCTTTGCCCGAGCTGTCTTCTCCGGCGAAATTCGTCGCCATTGCTTAACCTCCGACCAATTCCTCGCATATGCCGCCTTGCAAGATCACGACCAATCCATTTGAGCCCTTCCTCAGTTAAATCCACCACCGCAGCTCCGAGTTCGCGGTTGTCTCCTTCCATGATCTGCTGGTGGTCGAGCAGGATCTTCCCCGTGCTTGGATGCTGTTCTGGGTGATTTGAAGGGGAGAGTAGAAGGCATAGATGGTGTTAGGGGATCTCATCCAGGAGGTTCCGTGCCTCAGGTTGCCGGAATGCGACCCTCACCGCAGCTTGCCGCCGCGGCCATGGAGGTTTGCCGTGGAGCTTGAGCTCCAGCTCTCCAGGAGGCCTGACTGATTGCCGTGGCTGAATCTGGTGGTTGTGTTGGTTTTTAGGCGGGGGCTTGAGGCCGAAAGACCTCGATATGACTGGGCGTCGCGAGCAGAGCCTTGGTCGCTGTCAGCCATAGAGTTAGCCGCTGTGTGTCATCGCAGGAAGGAGGAGAGGTGGAGAGGACGTCGGAGGAGTTTGGTCGTCGCACACGGTTGCTATGGAACTGGGTCTCATCGCCGGCGAGGTCACCGGCAGCGAAGTGGACTGCCTGTCCCTGTCTCGGCGTCACGGCTGGAAGGGGCGATCAGGAGGAGCGATGGCGTGCGTATTTTTACGCATGGCAGAGGAGGATTTGCGAATTGTTAGGAGATGGAGAACTAGGATAGGGAACTATTGGAGAGGTTTTTTTTTCTCTTTTTCCAAAAAATAAAGATGAGGAAGTAAGATTGGGAACTCTTGGAGATGCTCTGACCCGTCGAGGCCGTACGTGGTGAGGATGTCGGTCATGGACACACGATCAAACAACATGATCCGAACTCGAATTGGTGAAGAATCCGCAATGTCCGACGCATCGACGGAATATACACAGTTTTTGGAGTGCTGTAATCTATGTGGACTCGCCGGTTATATATACAGCCCCGCGGTACCCATAGATCCCACCGACGGTACAATCTTTCCTTTGCTTGCATTTTAGGCTGAGCTTGAGATTTACGTTTTCATCGACAAGGAAGTTAGGTCAGGCCTCCGCCGATGTCCCGTCAACAGGCAAGCCAACTCGAGCTTCCGTTTCATCTCCCTTATTTTCTTTTTTCTTTATCGGCTGATTTCTCCTCTGCTTTCCGTTGCAAGACTAGCATTGATGGCTCGCAATAACAACGAACGCGAGATGGATTGGCATGCTAAGAGGCCCCGTTCAGGGAGGTCCCATATGGTGACCGCGAAGATCAAGGTTCTTCAAGCTGATGCGATCGCGATGCCGGGACGCGCGCGCCAATGGGCGCGGCCAGGAGCCCGCCAGAGTTGAAGGTGAATGTCCCATCATCATCGCGCCCGAGAGGTTCCGGCAAGGAGGACGCGCATGCGCCTCACCATGAGCAGTGACGAGGACGAGGATGAGCAGTGACAAGGAGGACGCACATGCAAGCTGGAGGAGGGCGCGCAACGACAGGAGTGCTCCTGGTAGCCGGTGGAACGGCAATCTGCCCAATCAGGGTGTTATGATGATAGCTGATGAGAACATACTCAACTATGAGTCATCTGGACCGTCGTCCCCAACAGAAGCTCCTTCGAGGAAGAAGGGGAAGAAAGCGAGCAGCGGTGGAGGTGCTCGTGATACAATGAATCTACCAGCCAGTCACCTGAGGGTTCGTCTAAACTTACGCACCCTACTAAATCTCAGGAAGATGCATTGGTTGCACCGCCTAGATTTTTTGCCTCCTCGTTCCCTGGCATATCCATCAAGCTGAACCCTTCGGAAACTTCAGTACACCTACCAGACACATGCGGGCATGCGGCCGTACGGAAGGTAACTCACTTCTGAGCTAATGTGATCTGAACGGAGGAGCACCACACTGCCATGCATCCTTCCTAATTGCATTTTTTTTATTCAGGATAAAGCCGCCCAGCCAGCAGGGATGAACGGGTTGCCTAACTTTGACCATCTTCCACTTTGCTCAGATGTAAGTGTCGTCTCGTAATCCCTTTTCTTTGTAGGATTTTGGGAGTGAATTCCTTTTATGTACTCTCTATAAGCGGCCCGAGGATGTGACTTTGGATAGCCTCGTGTCCATCCTTGAGCTGCCCGAGCACTTATTATCAGACAATGGTTCATTGGATGACTTAATGTTGTAACTGGATGCCGCCCGAGATTCACAAGTCCGTGGTGGCGCAGGCCAGCTTCAAGTTCCATGCCAGCTTCAGGTTTTGGCCCCATCTTCGGCCTCAATAGTGGCGCCTTTGACAGCGGCCAGCACGTTCGTCGGCCCCAACTCATGTCTCTGAGGCTCCTGCTCCTCCTGCCAGCAGCGTGGCGAGTCTTCCTTGTCAAGCGTCTGCTCCAATCAAGGAGCCTTCCGGAGGGAGATCGCCTGCACAACTAGGTGGTGAGGCAGGAAATAACAAAGGTTGGAAAATATTCAAATCTACTCGTTTCTATCTCTTCCGTAGAGTTTTAGCTTGCTTATGTATCTATTAACTCTGCAGTTAACAAGAACGTTGATGGCTGGCCGGTTTCTCCCTCCGAGCTTGAGAGAACAAAGGAACAGGACGTGCAGATGCTCCTGGAGCGTGTTATATTGTGATCCAAATTCTGATGGGAGAGTGTTGGAATTTGGGCTTGGCCCATTAAGGCCCATGTGGTACAAACTTTTAATCCCACATTGCTAGTAGAAGTTGAGGAGACCACGTGACTCTCCTATATATCTAACCCATAGGCTTCACCGGAGAATATCAATCCTATTATTCCTCTTGTAAGCCGCCGCTAGGCGTTGTATACAAACACCCGATATAGTGAAGTTCTTGCTGGCTGGCGCCCGTGGTTTTTTACCCTTCGCATTGGAGGGGTTTTCCACGTTAAATCTTCGTGTCTTTCTGCGGTTTGATCTTTCTATTTTTCATCGTTTTGTTCGCCGTCGCTTCTAACAAGTGGTATCAAAGCCGTGGTTTCAAGTTAGGGTTTCGTGATGGCGTCGATGAAGTATGATCTACCGATGTTGGACTACAAGACAAGGTTCTCGCTGTGGCAAGTCAAGATGAGAGCTATTCTGGCACAAACCAATGATCTTGATGAGGCGCTGGAAAAATTCGGGAAGAAAAAGAAGGATGAGTGGACCGATGAGGAGAAGCGCAAGGACCGTAAGGTTCTTTCTCTTATTCAGCTTCATCTATCTAATGATATTCTACAAGAAGTGCTGCAGGAAAAGACTGCTGCAGAATTGTGGCTAAAACTGGAATCGATCTGCATGTCGAAGGATCTTACCAGTAAATTGCATATGAAGTTGAAGCTGTACACGCTTAAGATGCAGGAGGGTGATTCGGTAATGGGTCACCTATCTGTCTTCAAGGAGATCGTTGCTGACCTAGGGTCGATGGAGGTTAAGTATGAAGATGAGGACTTAGGTCTTCTTTTATTATGCTCTTTGCCAAGTTCTTATGCAAGTTTTCATGACACCATACTATTAAGCCGTAATGAACTAACCCTTGCGGAAGTTTGTGAGGCACTCCAGTCTAAGGAGAAGATGAAAGGCATGGTGCAGACAGATGGCTCGTCCTCTAGGGGCGACGCTTTGCATGTCAGAGGCAGATCAGAGCAAAGATCCTCAAGTGATAACAACGATCGTGGCAAGAGCAATGACGGTAGAGGCCGCTCCCAGTCCAAAGGTCCCAAGAAGAAATTCTGTAAGTATTGCAAGAAGAAATCTCATATGATTGAGGATTGCTGGAAATTACAGAATAAGGAGAAGAAGAAAAATAAATATGATGGTAAGGCTAGTGTTGCTTCTGCTGGTGAAAACTCTGAGTCGGATTGTTTGGTCGTCTTTGCTGGTTGTGTTGCTGGTCATGATGAGTGGATTCTTGATTCTGCATGTTCTTTTCATATCTGTACTAATAGAGATTGGTTCAGTTCCTATGAGTCTTTGCAGAACGGTGATTTTGTGCGCATGGGAGATGATAACCCGTGTGAGATTATTGGCATTGGCTCTGTTCAGATCAAGACCCATGATGGCATGATTCGCATACTGAAGAATGTAAGGCACATACCAGGGATGAAAAGAAATCTGATCTCGTTGAGCACACTTGATAAAGAAGGACTCAAATACACCGGTTCAGGTGGAGTTGTGAAGGTATCTAAAGGTTCTCTTGTATGTTTGCTGGGTGATCTCAATCCTTCAAATTTATATGTTCTCAGAGGTTGTACTTTGCATGGTTCTGTTTCTGCTGCTAATGTTGCTAATGCTGAACCTAGTAAGACTGACCTTTGGCATATGCGTCTTGGACACATGAGTGAACTCGGTATGGCAGAATTGATGAAGAGAAACCTGCTGGATGGCTGCATTCTGAGTGGCAAGAAGTTCTGTGAGCATTGTGTATTTGGTAAGCATAAGAGGGTCAAATTCAATACCTCTGTTCATACCACAAAAGGTACACTTGATTATGTTCATGCTGATTTGTGGGGTCCTTCACGTAAGCCTTCATATGGTGGTGCTCGTTATATGATTACCATTATTGATGATTACTCTAGAAGAGTCTGGCCTTATTTTCTGAAAAGCAAAGATGATATTTTTGCTGCTTTTATAGAATGGAAAGTTATGATAGAAAGGCAAACTGAGAAGAAGGTCAAGGTGCTTCGAACTGATAATGGTGGAGAGTTCTGTTCGGATGCTTTTGATGATTATTGCAGAAAAGAAGGCATTGTTAGGCATCACACCATACCATACACTCCTCAGCAGAATGGTGTGGCCGAGCGTATGAACAGGACTATCATCTCGAAGGCTCGTTGCATGCTGTCCAATGCTCAAATGAACAAGCGTTTTTGGGCCGAGGCTGCTAATATAGCATGTTATTTGATCAACAGATCGCCTTCTATTCCACTCAACAAGAAGACTCCTATTGAGGTATGGTCTGGTACACCTGCAGATTATTCACACTTGAGAGTTTTTGGCTGCACTGCTTATGCTCATGTTGATAATGGAAAATTAGAGCCTAGAGCTATTAAATGTCTGTTTCTTGGTTATGGTTCGGGAGTCAAAGGATATAAATTGTGGAATCCTGAAACTAGAAAGACTTTTATGAGCAGAAGTGTTGTTTTCAATGAATCTGTGATGTTTACTGACAGTTTGTCCACAGATGATGCTTTAGTTGAGAAATTGCAGTCACAAGTTAGTGTGCAGGTGGAGCTTATGGATGACCAGGAAAATGAAGTTGTTGGTAATGATGTTTCAGATAGTGTTCCTGATACTGTTCAGCACTCACCTCCAGTTTCACAGTCTGATTTGCAGCATGAGGAGGATGTAGATTTACCTATTGCTCTTCGCAGATCAAAGAGGAGTTGTGGACCTCCAAACCGTTTAATTGAGGAGTGTAATCTGACTTATTATGCTTTGAGTTGTGCTGAACAGGTGGAGGATGCTAGTGAGCCAGCAACATATTCTGAAGCCATTGATTCAGTTGATAAGGAGAAGTGGATCTCAGCTATGCATGAGGAGATGCAGTCTCTTGAGAAGAATGGCACATGGGAGATTGTAAGCTTGCCTGAGAAAAAGAAGACTGTTCGCTGCAAATGGGTCTTCAAGAGAAAGGAGGGTTTGTCTTCTAGTGAGCCTCCAAGATTTAAGGCAAGGTTAGTTGCAAAGGGTTTCAGTCAGATTCCTGGTGTTGACTATAATGATGTGTTCTCTCCAGTTGTGAAGCATAGCTCAATTCGGACTTTCTTTAGTATTGTTGCTATGCATGATCTTGAGCTTGAGCAGTTAGATGTGAAGACTGCATTTTTACATGGAGAGATTGAGGAGGAAATTTACATGGATCAGCCAGAAGGATTCATAGTGCCAAGCAAAGAGAATTATGTTTGCAAATTAAAGAAATCCTTGTATGGTTTGAAACAGTCTCCTCGTCAGTGGTATAAGAGGTTTGATTCATTTATGTTGTTACATGGTTTTAAAAGATCTGAATATGATAGCTGTGTTTACATTAAGATTGTTGAGGAATTACCTATATACTTGCTGTTATATGTTGATGACATGCTTATTGCTGCCAAGAGCAGAAAAGAAATCACTACAGTAAAGAAATTGTTGAGTAGTGAATTTGATATGAAGGATCTTGGTGTTGCTAAGAAAATTCTAGGTATGGAGATTACTAGAGACAGAAAATCTGGTTTATTATTTCTTAGTCAGCATAATTACATTAACAAGGTTCTTCAGCGTTTCAATATGCATGATTCAAAGCCAGTTAGTACTCCTATTGCACCTCACTTTAAATTGTCAGCTGCTCAGTGCCCTAGTTCTGAGGAGGATGTTGAATACATGTCAAAAGTCCCATATTCTAGTGCTGTTGGTTCTTTGATGTATGCCATGGTTTGCTCTCGCCCAGATTTATCATATGCTATGAGTTTGGTTAGCAGATACATGTCTAATCCTGGTAAAGAACACTGGAAGGCAGTTCAGTGGATTTTCAGGTACCTCAGAGGAACAGCAGATTCTTGTTTGAAGTTTGGGAGAACTGATCAGGGACTCATTGGTTATGTGGATTCAGATTATGCTGCTGATTTGGATAGGCGCAGGTCACTCACAGGTTATGTGTTCACTGTTAGCAGTTGTGCTGTGAGTTGGAAGGCTACTTTGCAGCCTGTTGTTGCTATGTCTACCACAGAAGCAGAATATATGGCTATTGCTGAAGCGTGCAAGGAGGCAGTTTGGCTGAAAGGTTTGTTTGCTGAGCTGTGTGGAGTTGGTTCTTGCATTGATCTATTCTGTGACAGTCAAAGTGTTATTTGCCTCACTAAAGATCAGATGTTTCATGAAAGGACAAAGCATATTGATGTCAAGTACCATTATGTTCGTGATGTTATTTCACAAGGTAAATTGAAGGTATGCAAGATCAGTACTCATGATAATCCAGCTGATATGATGACTAAACCAGTTCCTGTAGCTAAGTTTGAGCTTTGCTCAAGCTTAGTTGGTTTGACAGTTTAGCCCAAGAGGCTATTTGGCGCCAGAAGTTCTGTTCTTTGTTGTGTTCAGGTGATGATTTTGATATGCTACAAGAAGGAATTTGTCTCAAGGTGGAGTATGTTATATTGTGATCCAAATTCTGATGGGAGAGTGTTGGAATTTGGGCTTGGCCCATTAAGGCCCATGTGGTACAAACTTTTAATCCCACATTGCTAGTAGAAGTTGAGGAGACCACGTGACTCTCCTATATATCTAACCCATAGGCTTCACCGGAGAATATCAATCCTATTATTCCTCTTGTAAGCCGCCGCTAGGCGTTGTATACAAACACCTGATATAGTGAAGTTCTTGCTGGCTGGCGCCCGTGGTTTTTTACCCTTCGCATTGGAGGGGTTTTCCACGTTAAATCTTCGTGTCTTTCTGCGGTTTGATCTTTCTATTTTTCATCGTTTTGTTCGCCGTCGCTTCTAACATAGCGATCCAAGGAGTTCAAGACCAAAGCCGACGCACGTATCTCAGAGCTAGTCCTCAAGCGTCCACGGTGCCTCGCCGAGCTCGTTCGTCTCCAATCCATGGCTGAGGAGCATCTCCCTCTTGATCTTCCAGCCGAGTCAGATCATGGCCTCAATGCGCGCGGCATTCACATCGAGCTGAAGGATATTCAGCGCCTCCTGAAAGAAGATCCCATTGGCAAGGAGATTGCTGCACGCCGCATTAGGACGTACGTCCCCTATTGGGTGTGCATTTACAAGGGAGCGTGCCCAGAGAGTTTGAGCTAGCTCATCTCCCATCTGGAGGCCTTGGCGATACGTCTAGAGGGCACTTCCACTGCTGAGGGACCTACCAATCTGGCTGAAGAGGAGGCGCGCTCATACTTGAAGAAGCTGGATGTTGCTTTTGTCGAAGCCAATGATGATATACAACGCGGCTTGATGGGACGCGAGGTCATGTATTCTGCGCTTTTGACGGCTGCCTCCGAGTTGCAGAAAGTTTTGGCACAGGCTGCAGAATATGAACAACTGGCGAAGTCTGGCGAAGTCCGCAAGGCGGCCCGAGGCACAACTCCTGGAGCAAGAGGACACCTACTCTCAACACCTGAACACCTGCAATGACACTATCAACTCGTAGTGCATCAGTGCCGACAAGCTAGAGAAGCATATAGTAGAAGTGAAGGCTCTAGTGGAGCAAGATTCGGTTAAGTTATGGGATCAAGACCAAAGCCGATGCACATATCTCGGAGCTAGTCCTCAAGCGTCTGTAGTGCCTCGCCGAGCTCGTTCGACCCTAAGCTAGGGCTGAGGAGCATCTCCCTCTTGATCTTCTAGCCGAGTCAGAGCATGAACCCCTCAATGCGCGCGGCATTCACATTGAGCTGAGGGATGTTCAGCGCCTCCTGAAAGAAGATCCCATTGACAAGGAGATAGATGCACGCCGCATCAGAATATACATCCCCTATTAGGTGTGTAATTACAAGGGTACATGCCCAAAGAGTTTGAGCCAGCTCATCTCCCGTCTAGAGGCCTTGGCGACACGCCTAGAGGGTACTTCCACTACTGAGGGACATGCCAATCCGGCTAAGAGGAGGGGTGCACATACTTGAAGAAGTTGGATGCTACTTTTGTCGAAGCCAATGATGATATACAACGCAGGTTGATGGGACGTGAGGCCATGGATTCCGCTCGCTTGAAGGCTGCATCCGAGTTGCAGAAAGTTTTAGCACGGGCTGTAGAATATGAACAACTGGCGAAGTCTGCAAGGCGGTGCGAGGTGGAACTCCTAGAGCAAGAGGACACCTACTCTCAACACCTAAACACCTATAATGACACTATCAACTCGCAGCGTGTCAGTGCCGACAAGCTAGAGAAGCATATAGTAGAAGTGAAGGCTCTGGTGGAGCAAGCTGCGGTTAAGTGATGGGATCAAGACCAAAGCGGACGCACGTATCTCGGAGCTAATCCTCAAGCGTTCGTAGTGCCTCGCCGAGCTCGTTCGATCCCAAGCTAGGGCTAAGGAGCATCTCCCTCTTGATCTTCCAGCCAAGTCAGAGCCTAAACGCCTCAATGCGTGCGGCATCCACATCGAGCTGAAGGATATTCAGCGCCTCCTGAAGGAAGATCCCATTGACAAGCAGATTGCTGCACGCCGCATCAGGATGTACGTCCCCTATTGGGTGCATAATTACAAGGGAGCGTGCCCAGAGGGTTTAAGCCAGCTCATCCCCCGTCTCGAGGCCTTGGCGACACGCTAGAGGGCTCTTCCACTGCTGAGGAAACTGCCAATTCTATTGAAGAGGAAGCACTCTCGTACTTGAAGAAGTTGGATGTTGCTTTTGTTGAAGCCAATGACCATATACAACGCGAGTTGATGGGACACGAGGCCATGTATTCTGCGTTCTTGAAGGCTGCCTCCGAGTTCCAGAAAGTTTCGACACAGGCTGTAGAATATGAACAACTGGCGAAGTCCGCAAGGCGTAACTCCTAGAGCAGGAGGACACCCACTCCCAACACCTGCAGTGACGCTGTGAACTTGCAGCGCATCAGTGCCGACAAGCAAGAGAAGCATATAGCAGAAGTGAAGGCTCTGGTGGAGCAAGCTGTCGAGAAGAGAGGGGATCAAGACCAAAGCAAACGCACATATCTCGGAGCTAGACCTCAAGCGTCTGTACTGCCTCGCCGACCACACTCATCCCCAAGCCAAGGCTGAGGAGTATCTCGCTCTGGATTGTCCAACTGACTCGAAGTGTGAACTCTTCCTTCTGCGAGGCATCCACATTGACCTAAAGGATATTCAGAGCCTCCTGAAAGAAGATCCCATTGACAAGGAAATTGCTGCACGCCGCATTAGGATGTATGTCCCCTATTGGGTGTGTAATTACAAGAGAGCCTACCTAGAGAGTTTAAGCCAGCTCATATCCCATCTGGAGGCCTTCGCGACACGCCTAGAGGGCACTTCCACTGCTATGGGACCTGCCAATCCGGCTGAAGTGGAGGCACGCTCATACTTGAAGAAGCTAGATGCTGTTTTTGTCGAAGCCAATGATGATATACAACGCGGGTTGATGGGATGCGAGGCCATGGATTCCGCGTGCCTGAAGGCTGCCTCCGAGTTGCAGAAAGTTTCAGCACAGGTCGCAGAATATGAACAACTAGTGAAGCCCGCAAGATGGCACGAGGCGGAACTCCTGGAGCAAGAGGACACCTACTCTCAACACCTAAACAACTGCCATGACGCCGTCAACTCGCAGCGCGTCAGTGCCAACAAACTGTAGAAGCATATAGCAGAAGTGATGGCTCTAGTGGAGCAAGCTGTGGAGAAGAGACACGATTAAGACCAAAGCCGACGCATGTATCTCGGAGCTAGTCCTCAAGCGTCCATAGGGCCTTGTCAAGCTCATTCATCCCCAATCTAGGGCTGAGGAGCACATCCCCCTTGATCTTCCAGCCGAGTCAGAGCATGAACGCCTCAATGCGTGTGGCATCCACATCGAGCTAAATGATGTTCAGCTCCTCCTGAAAGAAGATCCCATGAACAAGGAGATTGCTGCATGCCGCATCAGGATGTACGTCCACTATTGGGTGTGTAATTACAAGGGAGCGTGCCCAGAGAGTTTGAGCTAGCTCATCTCCCATCTGGAGGCTTTGGCGACACATCTAGAGGGCACTTCCACTACTAAGGGACTTACCAATCCGGTTCAAGAGGAGGCACGGTCATACTTGAAGAAGCTGGATGTTGCTTTTGTCGAAGCCAATGATGATATACAATGTGGGTTGATGGGACGCGAGGCCATGTATTCTGCACTTTTGAAGGCTACCTCTGAGTTGCAGAAAGTTTTGGCACAGGCTGCAGAATATGAATTACTGGCGAAGTCTGCGAAGTCCGCAAGGCGGCCCGAGGCACAACTCCTTGAGCAAGAGGACACCTACTCTCAACACTTGAACACCTGCAATGACATTGTCAACTCGCAGTGCGACAGTGCCGACAAGCTAGAGAAGCATATAGTAGAAGTGAAGGCTCTAGTGGAGCAAGCTGCGGTTAAGTGATGGGATCAAGACCAAAGCCGATGCACGTATCTCAGAGCTTGTCCTCAAGCGTCCGTAGTGCCTCGCTGAGCTCGTTCGACTCCATGCTAGGGCTGAGGAGCATCTCCCTCTTGATCTTCGAGCCGAGTCAGAGCATGAACGCCTCAATGC
This sequence comes from Panicum virgatum, assembly GCF_016808335.1. Classification (NCBI taxonomy): domain Eukaryota; kingdom Viridiplantae; phylum Streptophyta; class Magnoliopsida; order Poales; family Poaceae; genus Panicum; species Panicum virgatum. The sequence continues at coordinate 39,756 of NW_024376386.1, forward strand.
GTGCGACATTCACATCGAGCTGAAGGATATTCAGCACCTCTTGAAAGAAGATCCCATTGACAAGGAGATTGCTGCACGCCGCATCAGGATATGCGTCCCCGATTAGGTGTGTAATTACAAGGGTACATGCCCAAAGAGTTTGAGCCAGCTCATCTCCCGTCTGGAGGCCTTGGCGACATGCCTTGAGGGTACATCCACTGGTGAGGGACCTGCCAATCCGGCTAAGAGGAGGGGCGCTCATACTTGAAGAAGCCAGATGCTGCTTTTTTTGAAGCCAATGATGATATACAACGCAGGTTGATGGGACGCGTGGCCATGGATTCTGCGTGCTTGAAGGCTGCATCCGAGTTGCAGAAAGTTTTAGCACAAGCTGTAGAATATGAACAACTGGCGAAGTCCGCAAGGTGGTGCGTGGCGGAATTCCTGGACCAAGAGGACACCTACTCTCAACACCTGAACACCTACAATGACACTGTCAACTCACAGCGCGTCAGTGCCGACAAGATAGAGAAGCATATAGTAGAAGTGAAGGCTCTGATGGAGCAAGCTGCGATTAAGTGATGGGATCAGGACCAAAGCCGACGCATGTATCTCGGAGCTAGTCCTCAAGCATCTGTAGTGCCTCGCCAAGCTCGTTCGACCCCAAGCTAGCGCTGAGGAGCATCTCCCTCTTGATCTTCCAGCCGAGTCAGAACCTAAACACCTCAATGCGCGTGGCATCCACATCGAGCTGAAGGATATTCACCGCCTCCTGAAAGAAGATCTCATTGACAAGCAGATTGCTGCACGCCACATCAGGATGTACGTCCCCCATTGGGTGCATAATTACAAGGGAGCGTGCCCAGAGAGTTTGAGGCAGCTCATCTCTTGTCTGGATGCCTTGGCGACACATCTAGAGGGCACTTCCACTGCTGAGGAACCTACCAATTCCTCTAAAGAGGAGGCGCGCTCATACTTGAAGAAGTTGGATGTTGCTTTTGTCGAAGCCAATGATGATATACAACACGAGCTGATGAGACGTGAGGCCATGTATTCCGCATTCTTGAAGGCTGCCTCTGAGTTGCAGAATGTTTCAACACAGGCTGTAGAATATGAACAACTGGCGAAGTCCGCAAGGCGGCGTGAGGCAAAACTCTTAGAGCAAGAGGACACCCACTCCCAACACCTGAACAACTGCAATGACGCTGTGAACTCGCAGCGTGTCAGTGCTGACAATCTAGAGAAGCATATAGCAGAAATGAAGGCTCTGGTGGAGCAAGCTATCGAGAAGAGAGGGGATCAAGACCAAAGCAAATGCACATATCTCAGAGCTAGACCTCAAGCGTCTGCAGTGCCTCGCCGACCACACTCATCCCCAAGCCAAGGCTGAGGAGTATCTCGCTCTGGATCATCCAACTGACTCGGAGCGTGAACGCTTCCTTCTGCGTGGCATCCACATTGAGCTAAAGGATATTCAGAGCCTCCTAAAAGAAGATCCCATTGACAAGGAGAATGTTGCATGCCGCATTAGGATGTATGTCCCCTATAGGGTGTGTAATTACAAGGGAGCCTACCTAGAGAGTTTGAGCCAGCTCATCTCCTGTCTGGAGGCCTTGGTGACACGCCTAGAGGGCACTTCCACTACGGAGGGGCCTGCGAATCTGGCTGAAGTGGAGGCGCGCTCATACTTGAAGAAGATGGATGCTGCTTTTGTCAAACCCAATGATGATATACAACGCGGGTTGATGGGACGCGAGGCCATGGATTCCGCGTGCTTGAAGGCTGCCTCCGAGTTGCAGAAAGTTTCAGCACAGGCTGATGAATATGAACAACTGGTGAAGTCTGCAAGGTGGCGTGAGGTGGAACTCCTGGAGCAAGAGGACACCTACTCTCAACACTTAAACAACTGCCATGATGCCATCAACTCACAGCGCGTGAGTGCTGACAAGCTAGAGAAGCATATAGCACAAGTGAAGGCTCTAATGGAGCAACCTGCGGAGAAGAGACGGGATTAAGCGTCCATAGTGCCTTACCGAGCTCGTTCATCCCCAATCCAAGGTTGAGGAGCATCTCCCTTTTGATCTTCCAGCCGAGTCAGATCATGAAATCCTCAATGCGCGCGGCATCCACATTGAGCTGAAGAATATTTAGCGCTTGCTAAAAGAAGATCCCATTGACAAGGAGATTGCTGCATGCCGCATCAGGATGTACATCCCTTATTGGGTGCGTACTTACAAGGGAACATGCCCAAAGAGTTTTAGCCAGCTTATCTCCCATCTGGAGGCCTTGGCAACATGCCTAGAGGGCATTTCCACTACCGAGGGACCTGCCAATCCGGCTAAGAGGAGGGGCACTCATACTTGAAGAAGCTGGATGCTGCTTTGAAGCCAATGATGATATACAACGCAGGTTGATGGGACGCGAGGCCATGTATTCCGCGTGCTTGGGGGCTGCATCCGAGTTGCAGAAAGTTTTAGCACAGGCCATAGAATATGAACAACTGGCGAAGTCTGCAAGGCGATGCGAGGCAAAACTCCTGGAGCAAGAGGACACCTATTCTCAACACCTGAACACCTGCAATGATGCCGTCAACTCGCGGCGTGTCAGTGCCGACAAGCTAGAGAAGCATATAGCCGAAGTGATGGCTCTGGTGGAGCAAGTTGTGGAGAAGAGAGGGGATCAAAATCAAAGCAGACGCACGTATCTTGTAGCTAGACCTCAAGCGTCCGCAATGCCTCGCCGACCACACTCGTCCCCAAGCCAGGGCTGAGTAGTATCTCGCTCTTGATCTTCCAACTAGGTCGAAGCGTGAACACTTCCTTGTGCTCGGCATCCACATTGAGCTAAAGGATATTTAGCACCTTCTGAAAGAAGATCCATTGACAAAGGAGTTGCTGCACGCCGCATCTAGATGTACGCCCCTTATTGTGTGCATAATTACAAGGGAGTGTGTCTGGAGAGTTTGGGCCAGCTCATTTCCTGTCTGGGGGCCATAGCGACATGCCTGGAGGGCACTTCCACTACTGTGGAACCCGCCAATCTGGTTGAAAAGAAGGCGCGCTTTCACTTGGAGAAGCTAGACGCCGCCTTAATTGAAGACAATGATGAGATACAATGCGGGTTGGTGGGACACGAGGCCCTGGATTCCGTGCGCATGAAGGCTGCCTCTTAGTTATAGCAAGCTTCAACACAGGCTGTGGAGTATGTGAAGCAAGATTCAGAGTATGAGCAACTTGCGAAATCTGCTAGGCAACACAAGGTAGGACTCCTAGAGCGCGAGGGCACCTACTCTCAGTACCTTAGCACTTGCAATGACGTTGTCAACTCGCAGTGCGTCAGTGCCAACAAGCTAGAGAAGCATATAGCAGAAGTGAAAATTCTACTGGAGCAAGCTGTGGAGAAGAGAAGAGATAAAGAGGGTGCGGTCCTGTCAAATGTCGCCATCATCCTGACATATCCCATCAAGGATCTCCTGTCCAAGGAAATGCCATCAGTGGAGTAAGGTCGGGCCATGTTTTGCTGATACAGATCCAAGTCTTGTACGGCATGGAGATGCACCTCTTCTAGGGAATAGAGCTCCTGAAAACGATGCCGGATATGTTCATCTTGAGTGAGACCATCACAAAGAGCCACACGTAGTGACGGTAGCTGGATCTCCAGGGCCAAAACTACTTCACACCCACAAACAAGAGAGTAGCCCCATCAAAAAACAAACAAGAGAGTATGGTGGCTTGAGTTGGGGTACAGACCATGACGCGGTTTGCCCATAGATCTTCAAAGAGGCGGTCATGCCAATCTCTTCTATGTCTGTGCACCATCTTCTTTAGGATCTTGCCGAGCATCTTGTTTAACACCTCGATCATCCTGTTTGCTTGAGGATAGTAGCCGGTGGAATAGTTCCACTTGATCTTGTATTTCTCCATAAACCTATGCATCTTACCTGACCTGGGCCTTGGCATTGTCAGAGATAATGCGATGTGGAACTCTGAAGCGGTATATGATGTGTCGCTCTAGAAAGTTGATGGCATTGTCACTCTTCACCTTGCTCAATGCTACATCTTCCCCCCACTTAGAGAAGTAGTCCGCTGCAGCAAGGATGAATCGGTGACCTGATGATGAAGGGGGGTCGATGGGGCTGATGACCTCAATGCCCCATGCATCGAACGGCCACGAGGGGACCGTTGGATGAAGAGCAATCGGTGGTTGGTGCTCGAAGTTGCCATTGATTTGGCAACTATAGCAGGTTTTAGCCACCCTTAGGCAATCCGCCATGATGTTGGCCCAATAATATCTAGCTAATCGGATGACATGATACATCTTAGGTCCACTTTAATGTCCTCCGCAGACTCCATGGTGCATCTCCTTCAAGACTTGGTCAGCTTCACGTCGATTGGTGCATCGAAGTAGGACCTCCTATCCATAGGATCGCTGTAGAGGACGCCAACCTTGTAGACGTAGGAGGGGAGTCTGCAGTTGGTACCTCTTCACCAGATCATCAGGAAGGGTGTCGTGTTTGAAGTAGTCGAGGAAGGGTGTGAGCCAATCGCCTTCTTCAATGACGTTGGTCGTGATGGTGTTGAATTCATACTCCTCTGGGATGAGCTCCATGAGGGTGAGGAGAAGCCATCTCTCTTTGATAGCGACTTGTGCAGCTTCCCCTTCAGGAAGGAAAAGTGCTGCAGCAAGTTTCACCAAGGCATCGGCTAACGCCCTCCTGCTTCGTGGGATGTGAACAACCTCAACGTGCTTGAATTTTGCCATGAGCTTTCGGGCTACTTGATAGTATGGCACTAGCTCCGGTTTCCAAACTTCATAGACTTCATTGACCTATCGAACAATGAGCTGCGAGTCTCCATGAACTTGCAGAGAACGTACCTCCATCGATAGGGTTAGAGAAGCCCGAAGACAAGCGCCTCATACTCCACCTCATTGTTGGAGCATTGTGCTTTTAGAAGGGAGAATGAGTGATACCTTACTCCCCCTTGTGGGTTCTTGAACACCAATCCTTCTCCAGCTCTTCGCTTGGGGGTGCCATCAAGATCAGCATCCATGTAGAAAGAGCTGTCGAACTAGAGCTCCCATAGGGCTTCAAGCTCGGTGGAGAAAACTTCCTCATCCGGCAAGTTGGTGATGAGTGGCGCACTCAGTGTTAGAATTTCTCTTGAGGCCTTCAAGAGAAATCCCCCTCAACCTAGAGAACTAAATTGAGCTCGCTAGTCCAGCCGAAAAAACACGTAAGGAAAGATCCTGATAAAACTAGGCAGAGAACAAAGCCTAAGCTAGAGGAGTTTACTTCCGCACACAAGCTAAGCACTTGGAAAGGTAAATAAATACAGAAAGTAAAGATGACTTGAAAAGATAAAAAAGATAACTTATATTGATGAAGTCAAAAGAAAGATACAATAACCATACAAGACTTTCGACGACTCCGGAGTCCCGAGACCAGCTCGACTTGACTCTAACTCCCAAGCTACTAACCTAGTCTAGAAAATGAAGAGAGAAGAGCTCCTTGAATGTGTGTTTACAAGTGAGGATGAGGAGCCTATTTATAGTAGCTCAAGGTCAATAAATGGTCGGTGCGTCGGTTGTAAGCAACTTTGGCAATTGACGTAGCTTTCACGTGAAGGAGGCAGCCGGGAGGCTGAAAAGTGGAGCCAGCCAGCCTCTACTAGGCCGGCCGGCCTGGGGTTGGTGCCACTTGGCACCGACCTTCTTCTGGACGGCCTAGATTTGCTCCTGCAGGCGGTTGACCGTTGCCCCGGTCCAAAGCACGTGGCTGCTCGGCCGGCCGGCCTGATTAAGGCTAGTCGACCTATCTTCCATGCCATCTCGCCCTCCGTTTTACCGACGTTGCACATCAACGCTTGAGGATTGTCCAAGGTGGTGGATCAATGAGTTTTACACATGTTCTTGCTGACTTGTGGGTCCTTTGATCCATGGTGAAGTGTTTCGGCCCTTTTGATCAAACCGACATCCAATCCATGGCTCAGGAGCATTGCAAGTGTGTTACTTTGCTCCTGGATCGAAGACGGGACAGTGTATGTGGAGCAAGGACATTTTGTCAATTTTGGTTTGTTTTTGGTACATTTTTTCCTGAAAGCACAACTCATCCAAAATTTGTGGAACTCATTAGAATTAAGAAAAATATGTATGGAACATGGTGTAAAACTTAATTTATTCCCGAGAAGTTGGCAGGTCAAAATGTAAAATAATGGCCATCAACAGTTCTAAACCCCACTCAAGTGCCTTCTGCTTCGCTCGCCATGCCATATCATAGGATATTTTATATGTGTACCTATTAGATATAGCAAGCATAATCTGGAAAGGAGACATGGAAGTTTTCTTCACAATTTCTCCAAACATCACATTAGCCACAAACTCTGCTGTCATGTTTTTGTGCTTGACAATGGTGCCAAAAAGCTTGCATGAGTGCCCAACAACGATCGAAGCCACAAAGTTGCTCTCCCCCTTCGGCGGATAGCTGTGAACCCACCATGGGCATCCAAGGGCGAGACACTTCACATCGTATGTGCTCGGGTTGGAAATAATCACTTTGAATGGTTTCTTCGCTGAGAAAGCCCACTTCTTAACTGCATGCTGCAGGTGCACCTTATCATGAAATAGTTGACCTCTTGTGATCTCCCATTGACTATACACCCAGTTACTGTCATGCCTATTGTTAACTGTGAGCCCATCCATTGCAAAGTCGCCCCAGTTCTCAAGGATGGTACTTTCATTTTCAAAAACTCTACCATCTCGACCTCCAACAAAGGTTCGGTACTCCTCGTCATCCAGCTCCATCTGATCAAGAATCATCGCATCCAGTTCCCCCTGATCAGCATTCATTTCACCGCCAAATTCTTCCACACCTTCAACTTCATGCAGGACTTATTCATGGACCACAGGTTGTGCCTCGTGCTCCTCTGCAATAGCATTTTCATGGGGCCACTCGGTTTCAGCGACTATCTCTGTTGCACGATTGACATGGCTCATGCTACTGCCCCCTTGACTGTCATTAGCCATTTCTTGCTGAACAAGCACAACAAGGGGGATTTAATTTTGTGCATAGCCATATCCACAAATGCACGCCAACATTTCGAGTTCCTCATCTCGTATAGTTCCCACCGCCAACCGTGCTTACGCTTTCTTGGAACTACACCACTAACTTTCATCCTCCAGTGTAATGAGTCCATTTGCAGAAAATTATGCAACCAACCTAAGACATCCGCATGTCGCATCTATTACGGATTGCTCACACTTGTATCTACCTACTGAAACTGATATAAATCTACCCCAGATTCACAATAATTGATGAATCCTTTGCCATGATGAACTCTGATATTTACTAGTTCCGAACTCATCCTTGCTAATGCATCACATGATCTGACATTAGACACCACATCCAGCTACTTATTATTTCTTTAAACTAAAAACATTGCTGCTACAATCCTGTTCTTAAATTAAAATCCTTATGCTGCTATGTTTCTTTAATTTGCACCGACATTAAATATTCAATACTCATCCATGCATGTTCACGATTTAGCGAATGACCTGCACAATCAAAACTAACATCATGAAATAATGAATTATACTATTCTCATACTAAACTATTCTACTAAACAAACTAAATCATATGCAATACAAATCTATTCTTCTAATCTAATACTAAACTATTCATCTAAATAATTATATAATATTACAATAATCCTAAACTGACTAAAGCACAAATATATATTATTGTATCCTGACTGCAATTGAAAAAGACATAATAAAGAAACTCACCGGTGTCTGGATCGAGACAACTGCGGGGGCCGCGCTCCCGAGAACGAGGGAGCGGACCGACCTGCGCTTCCTACGCGCGCTGCTGCCGGCAAGAGGTGGTCAGGGCCGCCGGCTCGGGGGGCACGGGCTGGAGTGGCACGGCACCCAGCCCGCTTTAAAATGCAGATGCGGGGGCAGGCAGCGGCGTGTGGAGGGGCGGCGGGGGCAACGGCGCTTGGAGGGGCGGTGGTGGCAGCGGCGTGTGCAGGGGTGGTGACCGGCGGTACACTACAACACATTTGGGCTTCTGCGACGTTTCATTTATGTCACTGAAAGTGGTATTTTCGTCGTCTTTCATATAGGCGACGAAAATCAATTCGTCGCCTATACCATGTCATAAAAGGTCTTCTGCGACGAAAACATATTTTTTTCATCGTAAATCTTATGACGATTATTCTATCGTCACTAATTTGTGACACTCATTGTCATAATCAATACCAAGAAACGTCACAAAACTGTGTGCTTAGATGACTATAAATGTGCCACATAGGATAGAAAACGTCATAAATTTTTTATCTCATGTGATGTGGCAATGACTAGGATATGTTGTGGCACCTCCATTATGACGATTTGATTCATTATAAAATATACCATACATTTTCATTCAATAAGTTGTTCTGTACATGGAAGAAAATGATACAGAGAGGGATGGTATACAATATATACAATATTCCAGACTAGAAGTAAAATATACATGACATCTGAAATGGGTAAACTTTCTTGTGTTTCCATACTTCATCCTTGGAATCATCTCAATACCTGCAGTGTCAATACATTTGTCCTGCATGAAAATATATGATGCTCCAGTAAGCACATATTACAGTATTTAATAACATTTTCTTTTGTTAAAAAATACTATCTAAATTTCTATTGAAATTAAAACCAACAGTTCATTCTAAAACCATGCTCATTGCGTTCATAGAAATAGAAAGTAGATAGTAATTAATCTCTGAAGTTATTTGTAAGACATCTTTCTACCATTTTTTCAGATAGTAGGAATTGATCTTTGTAAGACATCTTTCTACTAAAGGACTACACGAAGTCCTCATCCAGAACTAGTGTGATCATAGTTACCTGGCAAACTGACGACTCTCTGTTCAAGTTCACTCTGCATCAGCCAAATCTCTATTCTAAAGCTGAAATAGAAATGTCCTTGTCTGAATGAACACTAGATTCCTAGATTTTCAAATTTTGAAGGAAAACTCTTATTGAAGAAACTTCGCTATCTATATTTATTTGAATAATCATCCTAAACAAAAATGAAGCACAAACTTGTAAGCACAAGCATTCAAATATACGATTTCTTTCAAAAAGTATAAGGAATGGTTAATTTAGATATTATTCAATGTAGTTCACTTATATTATTAAGTCATAAAATTTTCTATAAAAAATGTTACTTTGATAGAGCGGACTGTGCACAGTCAAATTATTGTCAATATGATACTTCGGGCAACTAGATCCAAAACAGCGTATATACTCTTGCCTTTAGTAAATAAAATCTATTATGCAAGTAGCACTATACTTTGCACTTGACTTGTAATTAAACAACAGAGGCAAAAAATTGACAGGCTCCAAGACAAACAGAAAGTTACATCTCTTGTAGGTGGCCAGAATTAATCAAATGAATCTGAAACAATTTTTAGAAACAATTAAATCTTTTGAAACAAAAGAAGCAATTGAATTAAAATAGAAGGAAGTAAATTCCAATAGTTAAATATGTACCTGTGATCTTGCATCTCGTATCGATTATTGCCTGCAAGGAAAGAGAATATAAAAGCAGAACCTCCTTTTGTGAAAATTGCAGTTACAGACATCTAACTTTAGTGATGTTTCGTCACTAAAGTGTATCGACTCCTAGGAAACATCACAAACAGAAGTATTCAATGACGAATAGCTATTCAATGATGAATAGCTCTATCGTCACGAGAAATTCTTCGCAGAAGGTCATCTATGTTGTAGTGGTAGGAGTCGGCAGTAAAGAGGAGGCGTGGTGAATGGAGGGCCGAGTAGAAGGAGGGTAAATGAGCCGATACCCCTATCGGCTACTAAGCGGCCGATTGGTGCCCTTATCGGTCCGATAGACCTGTCAGCTCTTGCGTGGCCTATAGGTCCCCTATCACGCCGACAGGTCTAGCTAGCGTGAGGCCACGCGGCTGCTACTGATGTGGTAGCACTAGTTGGCCCTTCTATAGCCGATAAGTACCTATCGGCTTTTGGATAGCTCATAGGTTTCCTGTTGGCTTTTGAAGGGCCGACAGACACCAATATTTACATTTATTTTTATTCGACATTTATTTTTGCGATTACCTATCAAAATTTTATTATTTAAAAAAATTCAATGAACGTGGGAGGTTCAAAAGAAACCTCCGATTTGTTGGCCTTGCCGTTCAAATTTGACTGAAATGGATTTCAACGCTATCCAAGTATGCTTTATTAATAAAGGAAAAAGTTCATTTTTGGCACCTCAACTATTGGGTTTGTCTAACTTTGACCCCCAACTACAAAACCGGGTACAATGGACACTATAAGTTCTAATATCATGCAACTTTGGCACCTATACTCGTTTTAGGTGGCTTAGCGCTGACGTGGCGATGGTTTTGACTACATTGACCATGACATGGCATTTCTGCCATGTAGGCCCCACCCTACATCTCTCTCCCTCTTCACTTTCCGGAACGGAAGGAGTAGACTCTTGAAGATAAATACAAACCGCCTAGGAACCTAAGTGGACACTCTAAAAAGATAGAGAAATTCTAGAAATTTTCACAAAAATCATAAACATCAAGTCATCCATCCAACAACTCTTATCATAATAGTCATTGGATCTGTTATCTTTTCTAATAAATTACACAACACTGCCGTTATGAAAATAGACTAAAGTAACCCCCTAAATATGTGTCTAAATTATCCATCTCTGCCATTATAAAAAAATCTAAAGTAACCTCCTAATCTTCATATAAATTACCCACCTACGTCATTATAAAAATAATGCAAATAACCTCTTAAATTTGCATATAAATTATCTAATTATGTCAAAATTAAACTTGAAAGTAACCCCTAAATCTGAATCAAAATTATATAATTATAACAAAATATTAAAGTGCACCAATATAAAATTATAAATTAATTTTTCTTTCATTATTAATATATTATTTATATTAATGTTTATATAAAATATTACCCATGTCATGTGTCACCATGCATTCATGTAGGATGCAGGAGATAAGAATACCAACTCATAAACAAATGGTTCAATTAAACATATATACCAAATACACATGGAGGTGAGATGCATGAAATATATTGCAACTTGATAATAATAAATATATATTTTAGAATGTGTGTTAGAATATTTAATACATAAAAGAGAGCACGACATAGATAATTATAATTACTAGCTATAAACCTTATTTTTATATTAATTTTAATTAGCCCGTGCGGGAGCTAATAGGCTAGTATAATAAAATCTATGCAAACGATTTTGCTTTCGAGAGCCACATAGAAGTAGATCACTGCACTCAACTGGACCACACTCTACAATAGAATATACCCTTGCGTGAAATCTAGGCCCGACTCTGTCACCGGAAAAAACCTTGCGTTTTATTCATTCCAGACCTCCATGGCCGCCCGTTGCAGGTTCCTGAGACCGGCACATCACGCGGCCTTTCCCATGCACCGCATTATTAATGTTAGCAACATTATAGTACTGCAAAAAAGGAAGTAAAATTTAGACACGGCATATGCGTGCACAAGGAAGACATCAAATAGTGCTTAACAACCAAATCTAAGCAAATAACATTGCTACTGTATGACAGCAATTTCCAGGATTCATTCACTCACACGGTTCAAGTTGATCCGTACTATTCATGGGCGAGCAGTTTAATCTGAAGATCTGGCGAAGCAGAGGAACTTGTCATCTGCGAGCAACTAATCATTGGCGTCAACTCAAATCTTTTCTCCGGTTCATCATTCATCATCTTAATCTGAGATAGAAATAGAAACAAAGTTAAGATCCGATTAGAAGAAAATGGACCGGGGAAAATGGGTTAGGAGAACAACGGAGCCAGCCTGCCACAGCGCAATTAAGTTTAGAAGAAATGGGAAATGAGAGAAGCAAGGAGTAACTACAGAAGCTACAACACCTTCATAGTCTATATATATATATATCATGGTGGGGATGATTAGGATGCGTTTCAGCTGCATGCGCCAGCGCAGCCTTGGTTTGCTCCGCCTCCTCGTTGGCGCCTTCACATCGTAGCTCAGCCAGGACCTTTATATTTAAATATACATATATCATGTCTGGGATGATTGGGATGCATTTCAGCTGCACGCGTCAGCGTAGCCTTGGCTTGCTCGGCCTCCTCCTTGCTAGCGCCTTCATATCGGAGCTCAGCAAAGACCCTCTGCAACGATGGCAGGTTTCCGAGGCTCAAGTCGAGACCATCATTGCTGCTGGCAATTCCTCTTCCCTCCCGCGCATAAAACAACGGCCAGAGGTAAAGCTCTCTGAGTCTTGGCATGGCTCCTTGTTGAAATACCATTGGCCATACAAATTGCTCGAAGCTACAGGATACAAGGTATGGAAACGAACCAGCACGAACAACGAATCCCTGAAGGATTCCCAGGTTCTTATTGCTCACCATCAGATGTAAAAAGCAGAGAGCTGGCAACCTCCCAAGGATTTCGAGATCGACCTGTTGTAGCTCCCTCACGGTGATGTATAGGCAGGTGAGATCCGGAACGAGCAATGGATTCACCCACGCTGGAAGTGTAGAAAACCAATAGCTGTCTTCTGTACCCAACAAACGGAGGTGTCGAGGAGCGACCCAGGCATCCAATCCACCGATGCTGCGTTGACCAGGAGGGACTACAATATGTAGTTCCTGAATCTTTTGTAGCTTGTGTAGGCACTCCAACAGCTTTTCGTTCCACTTCTCCAATTTAATCCACAGCCGCCTCAGTTCAGTTAGATGGCCCAACTCCTCTATAATGTTTATGGTGGATTCATCAATGCATAACCGTGACAGCTGCTCAAGGCATCTTAGGTTTCCGATTCCATTTGGCACTCTTGTAGATACGTCAATGTCTAGGCAAATCAAATTTCTTAGCTGGACAACACTCCAAGGCAAGCTGGAAATAGTATTTGACCTTACGTCCAATGTCTGTAGAAATTGCAGGTTTCCTATTTCTTCTGGGAGGTGAGAAACACTTGTCCCACGTAGTCCCAAGTACCTCAAGTGATATAACTTCCCAAGGTCCTTGAGGCTTTTATTCTGTGAAAGATTGCAATGCTCTAAATCTAGTACACGTAAAACTCGGCAGCTGCCAGCAGCCGGCACTTGACCAACGGCAAATGGAAAGATAACAACTGACCTTGCATGTTGCAACAAGTTTCTAGTAACTTGAACCATCATGTGACTTTTCTTGCCAAATTGAAGGGACAACCTCCGAATTGTATTTGATGGAGATGTGCTATCCATATAATTTAGTACAGTAATAAAGTTTTCTTCACTTGACAAGGAACAGATAAGATCAAGGACCATATCATGTATGCGGCAACTATGTAGCATGCCAGTTACTGAGTTATGTATTGGTTGGATCATACTTCTATTTATGAGCTCGTTGAAGTAAAACTCTCCTAGTTCAAATAGACTCTTTCCCTGTTTTTCATATTGGATAAAACCTTCAGCTATCCACATTCTTATCAAACGGTCCTTGTCAATTTCAAAATCTTCAGGAAACATGCTAAAATATAACAAGCAAGTCCTTAGATGGCACGGCAGCTCATAATAGCTAAAAGACAAAATCTTTCTCATGTTCTGCACGTCCATATTATTTTTCATACCAGTACCAATAGAGTTGTACACCTCGTACCACTCAAGTTTATTTCTTGCTTTGCAAGCTAGCAAACTAGCCATTGTAATAATTGCTAGGGGCACACCAACACATTTCTTTAATATTCTTTCAGACACTTCGGCCAGTTCGTCATCTGGACATTTTTCAATTTCATCATTGTTGTCTTTGTTTTCATTACCAAATATTCTTCTAAAAAACAGTTTCCGAGAGTTGTTCGAAGAAAGGGGTTTCAACTTGTAAGCACCACCGGCTTGTTCAGCAACATCAGAAATACGGGTAGTTGTAACAATTGTGTATCCAACATCATTATCAGGCAAAGCACATCTAATCATTTTCCAAACTGAGATATCCCATATGTCATCAACAACAATGAAATACCTAAACATATCACAGGTTATTAGAAAAAAAAACTAGTGATTTTAGGATGGAAAAAGGTTCTGATATTGTTCATGTACCAGCTAGATGCATATTAAGCTAACTACCATGGATCACTACTGATGATTTAATGATTAAACTAAAATAGCTAGGGAGCAGCTGGATTGGCATGTCCGTGAACAAAATAGGTCCACTCAGAATATTTGCAAGTCCGTGTAATATAGGTGTTGTGTGATTCCTTAGTACCTTTTCATCTGAAGAAATTTTCTGACTTGATCGATGAGCTGCCTCTCATCCAATGTTTCATCATTGACGTTCTTCCCAAGTTCATAGAGCAAACCCCTGAAAATTTTTCTCATGTCAGGAGTTTGAGACACCGAAACAAAAGCCCAGCAATCAAATTTTTCCTTGAGCTTTTCATATACTGCATTAGCAAGAGTCGTCTTCCCCAGCCCCCCAAATCCAACAATGGAAACTATCTTGCCATGCTGGTTGGACACCTGATCATCCCCTTCCATCAGAATGCTAATCACCTCATCTCTAGCCTCATCAATCCCCACAAGCTCTGTTGCCTTGCTGTAATGAGCCAACAAACGAGGATCGACAGCAGCAGGCCTAGCCACATCGATCCTGTACCTCTCGCGCCGCTCGCCGGCCTCTATGACACGCCTCTTGATGTCTCTGATGTCGGTAGCAACCTGACGGCGGATCCGGAGCCTCGTCAGCAAATTCAGGCTCCTATGGACGAACCCCCTCATACCAACCGGCCCTAACGGCGCACCACCCGTGCAGTGTACCATGAACATGTCGATGCTGTCCTCGATGTCGTAGCAGAGCTCCCGCACCTGGCTGGCCCAGATCTTGTCCTGCTCGCAGAGCTGGTCCGGAGGAGCAGTGGCAATCTCCTTGAGCGCCCCCTGCATGCTCTCGAGCTCAGGTTGGAGGAACATGATCTCCCCCTTCACCCCGCTCTGCAGCTTGTACTCGCCGACGAGCAGATCCCCAACCTTGTGGATGAGCCTCGACAGCAACCCCATCGCGACCTCCATGAATCCGTCGCTGCGAGAGGGCGAGCAATGGCGTGTGGAGTTGAGTGGTGCTGCTGTCTCTACCAAAAGAAAAAAAAAATCATGGCTTTATTACGAACTCGAACTTGATTGGCAAAAAGAACGGGAGGGAGATCGAACTAGGAGTTTACCAGCCGCCGCCGGTGCGTATCGCGCAGCTGCTCTTCGGCGGAGCGGCCGCCCGCTGCTCGCTTGAATCGAAGCCGGAGCTCGCTGGCTGCCGCCGTTGACTTGGAACAGGACCAAGACTGGAGCACTTGAAGGCTTCGAACTGTGTTTGGAACTGACGACAAAGAAAGGTGCGGCCAAAACATATCCGGGAGGAGCTAGTCGTGGATTTTTTTAAAATCTGCAAACGTTTTAAAAAATATTCTAGAATAATCATCTATCAACTAAACTTCCAAACCCCTGTAAAACCATGATCCATGATGCAACGACATTTATATTTTGAAGCATTAGTTTTTTTCTAACAAAAGTTAACATGTTAAAAATAGGGAAAAATCCACTTTACACCCTCAAATCATAAAAGTATGATTCTCAACCAACTATTGAATTGAGTAAATTTAGCCCCTTAGATGGTTCTGAAAGTGCTTTAATATTTTGTGATAATTAAAAGAGTCAGATTTAAACCAAAAATCATAATTAATTCATTTTGAATAAAAAAATTACGAAATAGGTATCAAACGTTTTCTTAAAATGTAACCTATCTATTGGAACAATACTTGTCAGTTATTTAAGATCTATTTTTCTATGTTCATAATATTTGGTTCCTTGCAACTATACCTATTATTTTTTAAATAACTAAGACTCAAATAGAGCAATAATAGATAATTACATTTTTATAATAATTTTGGTACAACTTTCATATTTTTCTGATTTGAAATAAATTAGTTTTTACTTTTAAATCTAGTTATATTTTTTATTTTTTAAAAAATACAAAACCATCATAGGGTCAAATTTGTCTGGTTTCGATAGTTGGATGCTTTTGTTACCCGGTTTTATAGTTGAAGCTTGAAAATTAACCTTTGCAATAGTTTCAATATGCCAGACTTTTCCTTAAAAATAAATCATGAATTCTTGCTGTAAGGATGTAGCCTATACTGCTCCTAATACTGTTATAAAATTTATCATTTGAAATAAAATTTAGAGAACAGTCCCTAAACGATTTTATTAGCATTAGTCAAAATACTAAATCTGACAGGCCCAAGAGACTTCACAAATCCGTTCTACGGCTCCACTCATTCATGGTTTTTTAGGGGTAGGAGCAAATTTCCGTTCAAGGCACAATTTTGGTAAAAAGAAAAGTACCACTTGAAGAAAAAGAAGTTAAAGTAGTACTGTAAGCTATATTAATTATTTCTCAAGTATTACAATCTAAAATTACAAATACAACCTTTTCTTGATATACAATCAGAAAAGCTGGAATTTCTTGCATCTGGTTCTTGGTCTAATGTACTTGTTCAATCAAGTAGATTTTTTTATTCTAAATTATGCAGGTATAATCATCCTTATGTCCAGGATTCTTGCTTTACAGGTCAGTTTGTACCCAAAAAAGAAAACATATCAGTTTTGTTATATTGTGATCCAAATTCATTGCACAAAAGGAAAAGGTCGACTTCCGACGGAGCGAAGCAGAGGCCCGTCGCCGGGAGGCTTGGGGATATGCATGCTTACAAATATTTTCCTCTGGGGCCCTATCCATTTTCAGCAGTTTCTCTTGTCTTTCATTTTCAGTCCATCAACTGAGGAAAAGTAGAAGAAATTGAGGTCAAATGGAACGTGAAAGATGAAAGTAGGGAAAAAAATGACCGGGGATCACGCACCTTCATATTCATCCGCATGTCAAGTTCGATTCATCAGTATATGTGGAGTTTTGGATGATTAGGATTGATTTCAACCGAGTTCCTCAACGCAACCTTCAAATCCTTCACTTCCTCATTGCTAGCGCCTTCACATTTCAAGTAAACCCAGACATCCTGGAGCGATGGCAGGTTCCCCAGGCCCATGACAAAGCCACCATCGCTGCTGGGGATTACTCTCGCCTCCCTCACGAAGCAGCGTACCAGGCTTGTTTGGCTCCCAATACCATTTGGCAATCTTGTATATGACTCGATGTAGAGACACATCAAATGTCTGAGCTGAACAACGGTTGATGGCAAGCTACAGATGCAGGTGCCCATCAGGTCCAGTGTTTGTAGAAATCGTATGTTCCCTGTTTCTTCAGGGAGCTGAGCAATGCGTGTGTCACCTAATCCCAGGTACCTCAAGTGAAATAACTTCTCAACATACTTGAGCCTGTAACCTTTTGAAAGATCACAACCTTGTAAATCCAGTACACGTAGAACTCGGAAGCTCCTAAGGGTAGGCAATAGACTAATGGCAGAAGGAAGCACAATAACTGTGCAAAAGTTTTTTCTAAATTTCACTCTCTAATCACGAGTAATGACAATAATTAGCAGCTACTGCACGTACGACCAAGGACCAGCATCTTTATCTGATTATCCCCATGAGCATATCCGTACCCAAAATGTAGTACCCTGCTGCACTGACATCTCACGTAACTTGCCTGTTGTAGCTGATAATTAATGCAATGGGGCCGATCGTGGTGAACCAAAATATTTGTCTCTATGCAAGTTGCAGCAAAGGCAAGTACTCCTCCTTCCACTTTATACTTTCTCTTTCCACTTTTATAACTTACAGTATAATATGGCACGATCTTTCAAATAATATATTGACTATTTATTTATCATATATTATATCACTTATTGTTATAAACTTATATTAGTAAAATATATCAATCCAATCATATAAAATTTATATTGTAAAAGTAAAAATTAATAGTTAAATTATTGGTCAAAGATTGCAAAGTTTGAATATTGAAATCTTGATATACATGTGCGCCTTATAAAAGTGAAAGGAGGGAGTACAAGTGTACCGCACAAGCAATTTATATGAAAGTATAGCAAAATGTAAGATCATGTATACCTGTATAGGCAGCAGCCAAACTCATTTTTTTCAGAAATGAAATCATATTCGAGCCTGCCTCTACATCAAAGCACCCAAACTCGTACCATCTCCGTTTTTTAATACTATATGTCATTTTCTTCTAAAGCGAGAGTGTAAATATATGACACTCAAACATACTACTCCCTCCGTTCCAAATTATAAGGCATTCCAATAATCTTGTAGAGTAAAAAAAATTTATGTTTGACCAAATTTATATAGGAAAATAATGATATTTATTATATAAACTAAGTACTATTAGATTTTTTTATTAATTATATTTTCATAGTACAACAATTTGATATCATAAATTTTTATAATTCTCTCTATAATCTTGGTTAAACTTGAGATTGTTTTGACTCTTTAAGATTTTTGGAATGTCTTATAATTTAGAACGAAAGTGTTATTTTAATATATGTCTAGAACAAGAAATAAAAATTTCTTGTTCTAAAGGTCGTATATTTGAAAACAGAGGGAGTACATACAGTATATATGTGTAGATATATGACATTCATTCATATATTAATAAAAACAAACAGAGTATATATATTGCGACAACACATGATGCACGGTACCTTACTTTATGTCACCTCGCTCCGGCCGGCTGTAAGCAAGACGGACGATCGAGACAGTCCAGCTACCAGCACTCCAACAGATCGATCGCTCTCAGTCCCAAGCTAGCTAGCTCATCCTCACAATGGCCCCCGGCCGTCTGCGGCGCCATCAGGGGCGGCGGCGGCGGCAGCATCTATAGCTCACTGTTCTACAGCAACATCTCGCGAACGCATGCTGCCGTAAGGTATCAATCTGAAGCCACCATCTATCAAATGACTCCATTTCATTGCAAATTGAAATTCACCGGAGATGACGACCGGTTCGTCGCCGTACCCGAGACAAGTGTTCAGCTCAATTTGGCTAGGAGAAAGAATGCATATAGTTTTTGTTGGTGCAGAATTAGGACCAACACACCAAAGCACTAGAACGCGCAGCGAGTGACGGCACAACACAGCACCGATTCTCAGACCAGTCGGGTATACTGGTCAGACCGGTTTCCA
The DNA here is from genome assembly GCF_016808335.1 of Panicum virgatum. Taxonomy (NCBI): domain Eukaryota; kingdom Viridiplantae; phylum Streptophyta; class Magnoliopsida; order Poales; family Poaceae; genus Panicum; species Panicum virgatum. The sequence continues at coordinate 58,912 of NW_024376386.1, forward strand.
CCGGGCAGGCCGGCGGCGAAACCAACGAATGTCGCCCGGGAAAGACCCGTCGGGGCAGGCGCACGCAGGGTTGTTCTAGGGTCGGCAGGCCACCTAGAACGCCCTCAATCGACGTAGAGACGAAGGAGAAACAGCAGATAGTAGATGGGAAAAAGCTAGGGCAAAAAGAAAGTAAAAAAATAAAAGTTTTTATATTTGATCGATTGAATACCCTAATCAGCCGTGACCCTTCATATTTATAGGGTGGGGTGAATTTATCCCGCAAGAAATCTTATTACAAGATCTAAATCTATTAAAATATCTAGTTGTAAACGGATTTCACTTGGACCGGTCAGACCGGTCGACCCTATCGGTCAGACCGGTCGGCTGCTGTCGGACCGACTACAGCATCTGACCGGTCAGGCCGCTAGGGTGCACCGGTCAGACCGGTTTGTATTGTCTAATGCCAATTTTGGTCGTCAACATATGCCCTCCTGTTCTTTGGCAAAACTTACGTGTTAAAGAACACTCTTCTGGAACAAAATTATCTAAGGGCGATGAATGCATCGGCTATATTTTATGCTAAGGGCGATAACAATTTATCGCCCATATCTTGCTTCTTCTTCAAGCTGGTGACGAAACAATTTGCTTAGGTCTTCATCATCCGAACAATTGGAATCACACCCAAGCACATAAACAGGACGATTAGGCTTTTCATTGGACTTTTGTGAATCTCTAGCCTCTTTAGCTCGGCTTTCATTAGACAGAGCTTTTTATAAGACTTGACTAACATCTAGAAATTTTTGTCCCTCTAGCTTTGTTTTATGAAAATCAAATAAACCAGCAAAAGCTAGATCAGCTAAATCTCTATCAGAAATTGTCAAACTATAGCATCGGTTTCTAGTATCTTCTAATATACTCAGAAACACCTTCATGTATCTTTTGCTTAACTAATGTAAGATGTGACAATTTCAATTCAGTTTCACCACTAAAGAAATAATCATGAAATTTTTGCTCTAAATCAGCAAAAGTGAAAACTGAATTGTGTGGCAATGAAATAAACCAAGTAAATGCAGCACCCGATAGAGATAAAGAAAATAACCTTAATTTGTAAATATCATTAGTGCTAACTTCACCACATTGTATAATAAATAGATCAATATGCTCCAATGTAGTTCTACTATCATCACCAGTGAATTTAACAAATTCAGGAATTTTAAACCCTTGAGGATATGCAACATAATCGTAATTCTCAGAGTATGGTCTTTGACAAGATCGGCATTTTGCTTAGGCTCTATGCCAAAAATTTGCCGAAATATCTTAATCACCTCCTCTTTAATACTACCTGATCCAACATCATCGGCGTTAACCCGATTAGTGATCGGTTGTATTATTAGGTTGAGCAAAGTTCGGCGGTGTAGAATGTCGCAACGAACTTGTGTCCCATATGGCACATTGGCATTAGGTGATGCATTATAATTAATTCAGTTTCGCTGATTAGCCGAATTAGTCACAATAACATTATTAGTTGGAATTGCCGAACCATGCATTGTCTTATCGGTATTAGATGTACATGCATTGTTACCGACAAACTTCATACCAAGATTTATTTCAATTCGGCTAAAGCGATCATCAAACATATCATGCATATTTTGACCAATAAATTTTCAACTTATTATTCATATGAGAAGAAACATCATTATCTATAGCATTAGCTACTCAGAATTAAGGACATGCTGTTCGTTCTCATCGAATTTTACCTCAAATTGTGAAGCATCGAAGGCGGCATCCGTCGTGACCTTTCCTTGTCGGTCGATGGAGAAGTGCGAGATGTACTGGTTCATGGCTTCTTCTTCTAGCATCCGGATCTCCTTCTCCTTCTCTTCTCTGATCTTCTTCTGGATGTCATCAAGAATCTTCTGATGCTCGGCCAGAAGTTGTTGAACATTTGGTCTCCGAATATTGGCAGCATCAACTTCACCAGGTTTAGGAATACCGGTCATGGCAACCGATTTATTTTTTCTTTTCTCCAGTGGAGTCGCCAAAAAGTATGTTGGCGCAGAATTAGGGCCAACACACCAAAGCGTTAGAACGCGCAGCGAGCGACGGCACAACACAGCACCGATGCTCAGACCGGTCAGACCGGTCGAGTATACCGGTCAGACCGGTTGTCGCCGGGCAGGCCGGCAGTGAAACCAACGAACGTCGCCTGGGAAGGACCCGTCGGGGCAGGCATACGCAGGGTTGTTCTAAGGTCGGCAGTCCATCTAGAACGCCCTCAAGCGACGTAGAGACAAAGGAGGAGCAGCAAGCAGATAGTAGATGGGAAAAAGCTAGGGCAAAAAGAAAGTAAAAAAGATAAAAGTTTTTGTATTTGATCGATTGGATACCCTAATCGGCCGTGACCCTTTATATTTATGGGTGGGGTGGATTTATCCCGTAAGAAATAATATTAGAAGATTTAAATCTATTAAAATTCCTAGTTGTACTCGAATTCCACTTGGACCGGTCAGACCGGCAGACCCTACCGGTCAGACTGGTCGGCTGCTGGTGGACCGACTACAGCGTCTGACCAGTCAGACCGCTAGGGCGCACCTGTTAGATCAGTCTGTATTGTCTAATGCCAATTTTGGTCGTCCACAGTTTTATTCTTAATTATACCTGTTGCATTGAATATGTATCGATAATATTTATCATGATACATATTTTGAAATTTATTTTCAATATTACTTTAATTATTTAAATAAATATATTTTAATTTAAAATCTAATTAGTTTTTTTAATTTACGTGGCTGTCGCATGTGCATCTAAACTAGTTAATAAGAAACAGTCAGAGTATGTACATTCTGACAACACGTGATGCACGTTGTCTTACTTTATGTCTCCTCGATCGCTCCGGCCGGCTATAAGCAAGACGGACGATCGAGACAGCTTGCTGAGTCCCAAGCTCTCACAATGGCCCCCAGCTCCTCCGCAAAGCAGCTCATCGCCGTCGCCGGCGCGGCTTTCCTGCTCGCCACCGCCGTGGCTTTCCTGCTCGCCGCCCGAGTCCGGCCGCCCGCAGCCGGTGCACCTGCGGCTGTACATGCACGACGTGATGCGCGGGCCGGGGACGACGGCCATCCACCTCATCCACGGGGTCGGGCCGCCGCACGACGTCAAGCGGGGCGCCTACTTCGGCGACACGGCGGCGATCGACGATTGTGGTGACGGAGGAGCCCGACGCCGGCGCGCGGGCCGTCGGCCGGGGCGCAGGGCACCTACATGCTGGTCTCCCAGCACGAGGAGGTGCTCGCCATCGCCGTCACGTCGCGCTCACTGCGGGGCCGTACAGCGGCAGCACCTTCTCCGTGGCCGGCCGCGTCGAGGTCTACGACGACAAGGCGGAGGCCGCGATGGTCGGCGGCACGGGCCGGCTCCGGCGCGCCGCTGGCTGCCTGACGTGGAGGATGGTCGAGCTGGTGGTGTCCGAGGGGTACGTGATGGTGGAGCTCGACGAGCACATGTCCGTGCCGCCAGGTGGGCAACTGGTGGTCATCTCTGTTGCGATCGATTAACTAATAATATATAGCACAATTAAATTAAATATGCTCGATCGTGGCAACTGGTCATGCATCTTTAATTTTGCGATCGATCGAATAACACAGCACAGATTGCAATCTTGGCTGAATTATATTTGCTGATCAATCTTGGCTCCTCCAAGCTATTAATTGGCTTGATGCATGTGTTCTCCGCATCATATACATTCCCTTGACTTCGCCAGCCGGCGGTGGAGGGAACCGGAAGACGAAGAGCAGGGAGTAGAGGTGGATGATGACAGGTGGGACCCCACATCTGAGGAGAGAGAAGAAGCTAATCAGCAAGGATGATAATACAGGAAGAAGAAGAGCAGGGAAGGAGAGGTGGGTGATGATAGGTGGGACCCACATGTAAGTGAGAGAGAAGTAATCAGCAGGATGATAATACAGGCAGTTCGCTCCTGACGAGTGTTTGCCGGCAGCCGGTTGGTCGGAGCAGAGATATGCAAAGAACAGAGCATAGGGGGTCATCAAATTATCCATGCAATGCATCAATAATAACAGATGAGATGAGATGAACAGAGCACAATGCAGAAATAAGCAATGGGTGCGATCTTTGCTAGAACTAGAAGGTGACCGCACACCTGGGACCGCTGACCTGACATGCATGTTTCGGCACCATGTTCTGCAGACTAGAGTAATCCTTTAGAACAGAGCACACCAAAACAGAGCATGGGGAATCACTGCTATCTAGTGATGTCATATTCTCGTCGCGCACCAAAACAGAGCAGGCGTCTTAGTTGCAATGAAATGCTACATCAGTTGCCCTGTATTAGAAAGAAACAGAGCGATCGACCATGCATTCTGACCCCTCAAAAAACCATGCATTCCGGCACCGACGCTCTGAAGTCTCACGCAAATAACTACTTCACCTTTTTCGTCACATAAGCAACACTCGTGAAGAATAATAGAAACGAGCGGCAGGGACAAATACAATGCAGAAAATAAGAAAAAGATTTTGGTTTTGAGAGCCTCAAGAGATCAAGCTGCTGCACTCAACACCAACAGACCCTACAATACAGGGTTTGCAGGCTCCTTGGGCCGGCATATTGTACTGCAAAAAAGGGAGTAAAATTGAGCCGTCTAGGAAGGCCTCCAGGTTCCAAGTGTGCAGAAGCCAGACATCGTAATAGTTCTTAACCAACCAAATCTAACCCACAGACGTGGCATTTCCACGGGAAACTGAGTAGATAACATCACTACATACAGGTTCGAATTGTTTGGTACTGTCCATGGGTGAGCAATCTAATCTCTGCAAATTTGGCCGAGCTCCACCAGCAACTTATCATTTGCATTAACTCAAATCTTTTATCCGGTTCGTTATTCATTATCTGAATCTGAGACAGAAATAAAAAAAAGTAAGATTAGAAAGAAGATGAAGAGGGGAAATTTAGGACTTAGGAGGGGGGGACAACTAGAGCCCGTCTGGCAACAGGGCACGAAAAAACAAACGCAATAATTTTAGAAAAAGAATTTTGCTGTCTAGTAAGAGATAAATATACAAAACAAAGTTTTAGAAGGAGGAAAAGGGAGTTTTATCGAACATCAGGAGTCAGGCTGGCATATATATATTGTATACCTTTAGCACTGTCATTCCAGGATCCATCATCCGAATCTGAGGAAAATAAACCGGGAAAAATAAACGCAATTAAGTTTAGAAGAAACAGAGAAGGGGAGTAGCAAGGAATAACAACAGGGAGCTAACTCACCTTCATCTTCAATTAAGATTGTATAAAAACAAAGCGGGAAAAATGGCACAGGGTGTGGAAAAAACTAACGCAAGGAATAAGGACAGGGCTAGCGCACCTTCACAATCAATATACATCTATACGTATATGAGGGTGGGGATTGATTGGGATGCATTTTAGCTGCATGCTTCAGCGCAGCCTTGGCTTGCTCCGCCTCCTCCTTGCTAGGCCTTTCCACATCGGAGCATAGCTTGACGTCCTGCAGCGATGGCAGGTCCCCAGGCCCAAGTCGAGACACCATCGCTGCTGCCACTCCTCTTGCCTCCCGCGCATAAAACAACGAATTCAGCCAAAGCTCTCTAAGCCTTGGCAAATTTAAAAAAAGTGACAGAATTCAAGGCACGGGAAACGAACCAGGACTAACAATTAACCCCTGAAGGATTCCCAGGTTCTTATTGTCCACCTTCAGCCATAGACGGTGGAGAGCTGGCAACCTCCCGAGGATGTCGAGATCCACCTGATGTAGCTCCCTCACGGCAATCCGTAGGCAGGTGAGAACCGGAACAAACGATGGATTCACCCAAGCCGGCAGTGTAGAAAACCAACAGATGTATTTTGCATTCAACAAACGGAGATGTCGAGGAGCGACCCAGGCATCCAATCCACCGATGTTGTGTGGCCCACGATGGACTGCTATACGTAATTCCTGGATCTTTTGTAACTTGTGTAGGCACCCCAACAGCTTGTCGTTCCACTTGTCCAATTCAATACGCAGCTGCCTCAGTTCAGTTAGCTGGCCCAACTCCTCTATAATGTTTATGGTGGAGTCATCAATACGTAACCGTGATAGCTGTTCAAGGCATGTTAGGTTTCCAATTCCATTTGGCACTCTTGTAGTCTCGTCAATGTCTAGGCACTTCAAATTTCTTAGCTCGACAACACTGAAGGCAAGATGGAAATAGGATTGCTCCTCACATCCAATGTTTGTAGAAACTGCAGGTTTCCTATTCTTCCGGGAGCTGAGAAATATGCGTAGAATATAGTCTTAAGTACCTCAACTGGTATAAATTTCCAAGGTACTTAAGGCTATCAGTATGTGAAAGGTTGCAATGCTCCAAATCCAGAACACGTAAAAATCGGCAGCTGCCAGCAGCCGGCACTTGAGCAACGGCTGCTGGGAATATAACAACTGACCTTGCACGTTGCAACAAGTTTCTTGTAGCTTGAGCTATTATGTCACTTTCTTGCCATTTTGAAGGGACAACCTCCGAATCGTATTTGACGGAGATGTGCTATCCATATCACTCAGTACAGTAACAAAGTTTTCCTCACTTGACAAGGAACGGATAAGATCGAGCACCATATCATGTATGCGGCAACTATTTAGCATGCCATATTGATCTTTTATCGGTTGGATCATACTTCTGTTTATGAGCTCATTGAAGTAAAACTCTCCTATTTCAAATGGACTCTTCCCCTGTTTTTCACATTGGATAAAAACCTTCAGCTATCCACATTCTTATCAAGCGGTCCTTGTCAATTCAAAATCTTCAGGAAACACGCTTAAATATAACAAGCAAGTCCTTAGATGGCATGGCAGCTCATAATAACTGAAAGACAATATCTTTCTCATATTCTCCACATCATATTGTTTTCCATGCCAGTA
>NW_024376387.1:0-65794 GCF_016808335.1 Panicum virgatum
TCTAGCCCATTGGACACTAAACTCAAGTATTGGTCGTTTCGTACTTTTGGGTTGCATGTGGATATGTTTCGTTACTGCACAAAACTCGGTACAAAATGGGTTGAATTGGTGCAATTAATGAAGAAGTTCGTGACACGAAATCGCATCAGAGTTTTCCGCAATGAACGCACCCGATCCACCCCATTGGACTGCTAAACTCATGAATTGGTGCGTTTGTAGTGTTTGGGGTGCATTTTGGATTGTTTCGTTACTACATGAAACTTGATGCGAAATAGGCTGAACTGGTGCAATTAATGCAAAATTTCGTGCCACGAACTCGCATTGGAATTTTTGGCAACGAACGGATGCGATCCACCCCATTGGACCCTAAACTCAAGTATTGGTTTGTTTTCCTACTGTTTGGGTGCATTTTGGATTTGTTTTGTTACTGTACGAAACTCGGTGCAAAACGGGTTGAACTAGTGCAATTAATGAAGAAAGTTCGTGCCACGAAATCGCATCAGGGTTTTCCGCAATGAATGCACCCGATCCACCCCATTGGACGCTAAAGACATGAATTGGTGTGTTTTGTAGTGTTTGGGTGCATTTTGGATTTTTTCGTTCCTGCATGAAACCTGATGCGAAATAGGCTGAACTGGTGCAATTAATCCAAAAGTTCGTGCCACGAACTTGCATCGGAATTTTTGGCAACGAACGCACGCGATCCACCCCATTGGACCCTAAACTCATGTTTTGGTGCATTTTCGTAGTGTTTGGGTGCATTTGTCAATGTTTCGTTACTACATGAAACTCGGTGCAAAACGGGTTCAACTGGTGCAATTAATGCAAAAGTTTGTGCCACGAACTCGCATCGGAATTTTTGGCAAAGAACGGACGCGATCCACCCCATTGGACCCTAAACTCAAGTATTGGTTTGTTTTCCTACTGTTTGGGTGCATTTTGGATTTGTTTTGTTACTGTACGAAACTCGGTGCAAAACGGGTTGAACTAGTGCAATTAATGAAGAAGTTCGTGCCACGAAATCGCATCAGGGTTTTCCGCAATGAACGCACCCGATCCACCCCATTGGACGCTAAAGACATGAATTGGTGTGTTTTGTAGTGTTTGGGTGCATTTTGGATTGTTTCGTTACTGCATGAAACTTGATGCGAAATAGGCTGAACTGGTGCAATTAATGCAAAATTTCGCGCCACGAACTCGCATTGGAATTTTTGGCAACGAACGGATGCGATCCACCCCATTGGACCCTAAACTCAAGTATTGGTTTGTTTTCCTACTGTTTGGGTGCATTTTGGATTTGTTTTGTTACTGTACGAAACTCAGTGCAAACGGGTTGAACTAGTGCAATTAATTGAAGAAGTTCGTGCCACGAAATCGCATCAGGGTTTTCCGCAATGAACGCACCCGATCCACCCCATTGGACGCTAAAGACATGAATTGGTGTGTTTTGTAGTGTTTGGGTGCATTTTGGATTTTTTTCGTTACTGCATGAAACTTGATGCGAAATAGGCTGAACACCCTAAACTCATGTTTTGGTGCATTTTCGTAGTGTTTGGGTGCATTTGTCAATGTTTCGTACTACATGAAACTCGGTGCAAAACGGGTTCAACTGGTGCAATTAATGCAAAAGTTCGTGCCACGAACTCGCATCGGAATTTTTGGCAACGAACGGACGCGATCCACCCCATTGGACCCTAAACTCAAGTATTGGTTTGTTTCGTACTGTTTGGGTGCATTTTGGATTTGCTTCGTTACTTCACGAAACTCGGTGCAAAACGGGTTGAACTAGTGCAATTAATGAAGAAGTTCGTGCCACGAAATCGTATCAGAGTTTTTCGCAATGAACGCACCCGATCCACCCCATTGGACGCGAAATTCATGAATTGGTGCATTTTGTAGTGTTTGGGTGCATTTTGGATTGTTTCGTTACTGCATGAATCTCGGTGCGAAATAGGCTGAGCTGGTGCAATTAATGCAAAAGTTCGTGCCACGAACTCGCATCGGAATTTTTGGCACCGAACGCACGCGATCCACTCCATTGGACCCTAAACTCATGTTTTTGTGCGTTTTCGTAGTGTTAGGGTGCATTTGTCAATGTTTCGTTACTACGTGAAACTCGGTGCAAAACGGGTTAACTGGTGCAATTAATGCACAAGTTTGTGCCATAAATTCGCATCGGAATTTTTCGCAACGAACGCACCCGATCGACCCCATTGGACTCTAAAATCATGTATTGGTTTGTTTTGTGGTATTTGGGTGCATTTTGGATTTTTTTCATTACTGCATGAAACTCGTTGCCAAACTGGCTGAACTGATGCAATTTACGCAAAACTTCATGCCACGAACTCGCATTGGAATTTTTGGCAACGAACGCACCTGATCCACCCCATTAGACCCTAAACTCATGTTCTTGTGTGTTTTGTAGTGTTTGGGTGCATTTTGGATTGTTTCGCTACTGCACGAAACTCGATGCAAAGCGGGCTGAACTAGTAGAATTAATGCACAAGTTCGTGCCATGAAGTCGCATCGGAATTTTTCAGAACGAGCGCACCCGATCCAGCCAATTGGACCCTAAACTCATGTTTTGGTGTGTTTCATAGTGTTTCGGTGCATTTGGCAATGTTTAATTACTACACAAAACTCGTTGCAAAATGGGTTGAGCTGGTTAAATTAATGGACAAGTTTGTGCCATTAAGTCGCATTGGAATTTTTCACAACGAACGCACCCGATCCACCCCATTGGACCCTAAACTCAAGTATTGGTTTGTTTCGTACTGTTTGGGTGCATTTTGGATTTGATTTCATTACTGCACGAAACTTGGTGCAAAACGGGTTGAACTAGTGCAATTAATGAGGAAGTTCGTGCCACGAAATCGCATCAGAGTTTTCCACAATGAACGCACCCGATCCACCCCATTGGACGCTAAACTCATGAATTGGTGCGTTTCGTAGTGTTTGGGTGCATTTTGGATTGTTTCGTTACAGCATGAAACTCTGTGCGAAACAGGCTGAACTGGTGCAATTAATGCAAAAGTTCGTGCCACGAACTCGCATCGGAATTTTTGGCAATGAACGCACGCGATCGCACCCCATTGGACCCTAAACTCATGTTTTGGTGCGTTTTCGTAGTGTTTGGGTGCATTTGTCAATGTTTCGTTACTACATGAAACTCGGTGCAAAACGGGTTGAACTGGTGCAATTAATGCACAAGTTTGTGCCATAAAGTCGCATCGGAATTTATCGCAAAGAACACACTCGATCCACCCCATTGGAATCGAACTCATGTTCTGGAGCATTTCGTAGTGTTTCGGTGCATTTGGCAATGTTTCATTACTACACGAAACTCGGTGCAAAATGGGTTGAACTGGTGCAATTAATGAAGAAGTTAGTGCCACGAAATCGCATCAGAGTTTTTCGCAATGAACACACCCGATCCACCCCATTGGACGCTAAACTCATGAATTAGTTCGTTTTGTAGTGTTTGGGTGCATTTTGGATTGTTTCGTTACTGCATGAAACTTGATGCGAAATAGGCTGAACTGGTGCAATTAATGCAAAAGTTCGTGCCACGAACTTGCATCGGAATTTTTGGCAACGAACGCACGCGATCCACCCCATTGGACCCTAAACTCATGTTTTGGTGCATTTTCGTAGTGTTTGGGTGCATTTGTCAATGTTTCGTTACTACATGAAACTCGGTGCAAAACGGGTTCAACTGGTGCAATTAATGCACAAGTTTGTGCCATAAATTCGCATCGGAATTTTTCGCAACGAACGCACCCGATCGACTCCATTGGACCCTAAAATCATGTATTGGTTCATTTTGTAGTATTTGGTTGCATTTTGGATTTTTTTCGTTCACTGCATGAAACTTGTTGCCAAACGGGCTAGAACTGATGCAATTTACACAAAACTTCATGCCACAAACTCGCATCGGAATTTTTGGCAACGAACGCACCTGATCCACCCCATTAGACCCTAAACTCAAGTTCTTGTGCGTTTTGTAGTGTTTGGGTGCATTTTGGATTGTTTCGTTACGGCACGAAACTCGATGCAAAGCGGGCTGAACTAGTAGAATTAATGCACAAGTTCGAGCCATGAAGTCGAATCGGAATTTTTCAGAACGAGCACACCCAATCCAGCCAATTGGACCCTAAACACATGTTTTGGTGTGTTTCGTAGTGTTTCGGTGCATTTGGCAACTGTTTAATTACTCCACAAAACTCGTTGCCAAATGGGTTGAGTTGGTGCAGTTAATGGACAAGTTTGTGCCATTAAGTCGCATTGGATTTTTTCGCAACGAATGCACCTGATACAGTCCATTGGACACTAAACTCAAGTATTGGTTCGTTTCGTACTTTTTGGGTGCATTGTGGATTTGTTTCGTTACTGCACGAAACTCGGTACAAAATGGGTTGAATTGGTGCAATTAATGAAGAAGTTCGTGCCACAAAATCGCATCAGAGTTTTCCGCAATGAATGCACCCGATCCACCCCATTGGACGCTAAACTCATGAATTGGTGCGTTTTGTAGTGTTTGGGTGCATTTTGGATTGTTTCGTTACTGCATGAAACTTGATGCGAAATAGGCTGAACTGGTGCAATTAATGCAAAATTTCGCGCCACGAACTCGCATTGGAATTTTTGGCAACGAACGGATGCGATCCACCCCATTGGACCCTAAACTCAAGTATTGGTTTGTTTTCCTACTGTTTGGGTGCATTTTGGATTTGTTTTGTTACTGTACGAAACTCGGTGCAAAACGGGTTGAACTAGTGCAATTAATGAAGAAGTTCGTGCCACGAAATCGCATCAGGGTTTTCCGCAATGAACGCACCCGATCCACCCCATTGGACGCTAAAGACATGAATTGGTGTGTTTTGTAGTGTTTGGGTGCATTTTGGATTTTTTCGTTACTGCATGAAACTTGATGCGAAATAGGCTGAACTGGTGCAATTAATGCAAAAGTTCGTGCCACGAACTTGCATCGGAATTTTTGGCAACGAACGCACGCGATCCACCCCATTGGACCCTAAACTCATGTTTTGGTGCATTTTCGTAGTGTTTGGGTGCATTTGTCAATGTTTCGTTACTACATGAAACTCGGTGCAAAACGGGTTCAACTGGTGCAATTAATGCACAAGTTTGTGCCATAAATTTGCATCGGAATTTTTCGCAACGAACGCACCCGATCGACTCCTGGACCCTAAAATCATGTATTGGTTCGTTTTGTAGTATTTGGTTGCATTTTGGATTTTTTTTCGTTACTGCATGAAACTTGTTGCCAAACGGGCTGAACCGATGCAATTTACGCAAAACTTCATGCCACGAACTCGCATCGGAATTTTTGGCAACGAACGCACTTGATCCACCCCATTAGACCCTAAACTCATGTTCTTGTGCGTTTTGTAGTGTTTGGGTGCATTTTGGATTGTTTCGTTACTGCACGAAACTCGATGCAAAGCGGGCTGAACTAGTAGAATTAATGCACAAGTTCGAGCCATGAAGTCGCATCGGAATTTTTCAGAACGAGCACACTCAATCCAGCCAATTGAACCCTAAACTCATGTTTTGGTGTGTTTCGTAGTGTTTCGGTGCACTTGGCAAAGTTTAATTACTCCACAAAACTCGTTGCCAAATGGGTTGAGCTGGTGCAGTTAATGGACAAGTTTGTGCCATTAAGTCGCATTGGATTTTTCGCAACGAATGCGCCTGATCTAGCCCATTGGACACTAAACTCAAGTATTGGTTCGTTTCGTACTTTTTGGGTGCATTGTGAATTTGTTTCGTTACTGCACGAAACTCGGTACAAAATGGGTTGAATTGGTGCAATTAATGAAGAAGTTCGTGCCACAAAATCGCATCAGAGTTTTCCGCAATGAACGCACCCGATCCACCCCATTGGACGCTAAACTCATGAATTGGTGCGTTTTGTAGTGTTTGGGTGAATTTTGGATTGTTTCGTTACTGCATGAAACTTGATGCGAAATAGGCTGAACTGGTGCAATTAATGCAAAATTTCGCGCCACGAACTCGCATTGGAATTTTTGGCAACGAACGGATGCAATCCACCCCATTGGACCCTAAACTCAAGTATTGGTTTGTTTTCCTACTGTTTGGGTGCATTTTGGATTTGTTTTGTTACTGCACGAAACTCGGTGCAAAACAGGTTGAACTAGTGCAATTAATGAAGAAGTTCGTGCCACGAAATCGCATCAGGGTTTTCCGCAATGAACGCACCCGATCCACCCCATTGGACGCTAAAGACATGAATTGGTGTGTTTTGTAGTGTTTGGGTGCATTTTGGATTTTTTCGTTACTGCATGAAACTTGATGCGAAATAGGCTGAACTGGTGCAATTAATGCAAAAGTTCGTGCCACGAACTTGCATCGGAATTTTTGGCAACGAACGCACGCGATCCACCCCATTGGACCCTAAACTCATGTTTTGGTGCATTTTCGTAGTGTTTGGGTGCATTTGTCAATGTTTCGTTACTACATGAAACTCGGTGCAAAACGGGTTCAACTGGTGCAATTAATGCACAAGTTTGTGCCATAAATTTGCATCGGAATTTTTCGCAACGAACGCACCCGATCGACTCCATTGGACCCTAAAATCATGTATTGGTTCGTTTTGTAGTATTTGGTTGCATTTTGGATTTTTTTCGTTACTGCATGAAACTTGTTGCCAAACGGGCTGAACCGATGCAATTTACGCAAAACTTCATGCCACGAACTCGCATCGGAATTTTTGGCAACGAACGCACTTGATCCACCCCATTAGACCCTAAACTCATGTTCTTGTGCGTTTTGTAGTGTTTGGGTGCATTTTGGATTGTTTCGTTACTGCACGAAACTCGATGCAAAGCGGGCTGAACTAGTAGAATTAATGCACAAGTTCGAGCCATGAAGTCGCATCGGAATTTTTCAGAACGAGCACACTCAATCCAGCCAATTGAACCCTAAACTCATGTTTTGGTGTGTTTCGTAGTGTTTCGGTGCACTTGGCAAAGTTTAATTACTCCACAAAACTCGTTGCCAAATGGGTTGAGCTGGTGCAGTTAATGGACAAGTTTGTGCCATTAAGTCGCATTGGATTTTTCGCAACGAATGCGCCTGATCTAGCCCATTGGACACTAAACTCAAGTATTGGTTCGTTTCGTACTTTTTGGGTGCATTGTGGATTTGTTTCGTTACTGCACGAAACTCGGTACAAAATGGGTTGAATTGGTGCAATTAATGAAGAAGTTCGTGCCACAAAATCGCATCAGAGTTTTCCGCAATGAACGCACCCGATCCACCCCATTGGACGCTAAACTCATGAATTGGTGCGTTTTGTAGTGTTTGGGTGAATTTTGGATTGTTTCGTTACTGCATGAAACTTGATGCGAAATAGGCTGAACTGGTGCAATTAATGCAAAATTTCGCGCCACGAACTCGCATTGGAATTTTTGGCAACGAACGGATGCAATCCACCCCATTGGACCCTAAACTCAAGTATTGGTTTGTTTTCCTACTGTTTGGGTGCATTTTGGATTTGTTTTGTTACTGCACGAAACTCGGTGCAAAACAGGTTGAACTAGTGCAATTAATGAAGAAGTTCGTGCCACGAAATCGCATCAGGGTTTTCCGCAATGAACGCACCCGATCCACCCCATTGGACGCTAAAGACATGAATTGGTGTGTTTTGTAGTGTTTGGGTGCATTTTGGATTTTTTCGTTACTGCATGAAACTTGATGCGAAATAGGCTGAACTGGTGCAATTAATGCAAAAGTTCGTGCCACGAACTTGCATCGGAATTTTTGGCAACGAACGCACGCGATCCACCCCATTGGACTCTAAACTCATGTTTTGGTGCATTTTCGTAGTGTTTGGGTGCATTTGTTAATGTTTCGTTACTACATGAAACTCGGTGCAAAACGGGCTCAACTGGTGCAATTAATGCACAAGTTTGTGCCATAAATTTGCATCGGAATTTTTCGCAATGAACGCACCCGATCGACTCCATTGGACCCTAAAATCATGTATTGGTTCGTTTTGTAGTATTTGGTTGCATTTTGGATTTTTTTCGTTACTGCATGAAACTTGTTGCCAAACGGGCTGAACTGATGCAATTTACGCAAAACTTCATGCCACGAACTCGCATCGGAATTTTTGGCAACGAATGCACCTGATCCACCCCATTAGACCCTAAACTCAAGTTCTTGTGCGTTTTGTAGTGTTTGGGTGCATTTTGGATTGTTTCGTTACTGCACGAAACTCGATGCAAAGCGGGCTGAACTAGTAGAATTAATGCACAAGTTCGAGCCATGAAGTCGCATCAGAATTTTTCAGAACGAGCACACCCAATCCAGCCAATTGGACCCTAAACTCATGTTTTGGTGTGTTTCGTAGTGTTTCAGTGCATTTGGCAATGTTTAATTACTCCACAAAACTCGTTGCCAAATGGGTTGAGCTGGTGCAGTTAATGGACAAGTTTGTGCCATTAAGTCGTATTGGATTTTTTCGCAACGAATGCACCTGATCTAGCCCTTTGGACACTAAACTCAAGTATTGATTCGTTTCGTACTTTTTGGGTGCATTGTGGATTTGTTTCGTTACTGCACGAAACTCGGTACAAAATGGGTTGAATTGGTGCAATTAATGAAGAAGTTCGTGCCACGAAATCGCATCAGAGTTTTCCGCAATGCACGCACCTGATCCACCCCATTGGACACTAAACTCATGAATTGGTGCGTTTTGTAGTGTTTGGGTGCATTTTGGATTGTTTCGTTACTGCATGAAACTTGATGCAAAATAGGCTGAACTGGTGCAATTAATGCAAAATTTCGCGCCACGAACTCGCATTGGAATTTTTGGCAACGAACGGACGTGATCCACCCCATTGGACCCTAAACTCAAGTATTGGTTTGTTTTGTACTGTTCGGGTGCATTTTGGATTTGTATCGTTACTGCACGAAACTCGGTTGCAAAACGGGTTGAACTAGTGCAATTAATGAAGAAGTTCATGCCACGAAATCGCATCAGAGTTTTCCGCAATGAACACACCCGATCCACCCCATTGGACGCTAAACTCATGAATTGGTGCATTTCGTAGTGTTTGGGTGCATTTTGGATTGTTTTGTTACTACATGAAACTCGGTGCGAAATAGGCTGAACTGGTGCAATTAATGCAAAAGTTCGTGCCACGAACTCGCATCGGAATTTTTGGCAACGAATGCACGTGATCCACCCCATTAGACCCTAAACTCATGTTTTGGTCCGTTTTCGTATTGTTTGGGTGTATTTGTCAATGTTTCGTTACTACATGAAACTCGGTACAAAACGGGTTGAACTGGTGCAATTAATGCACAAGTTTGTGCCATAAAATTGTATCGGAATTTATCGCAAAGAACGCACTCGATCCACCCCATTGGAACCGAATTCATGTTCTGGAGCATTTTGTAGTGTTTCTGTGCATTTGGCAATGTTTCAATACTACACGGAACTAGGTGCAAAATGGGTTGAACTGGTGCAATTAATGAAGAAGTTCGTGCCACAAAATCGCATCAGAGTTTTTCGCAATGAATGCACCCGATCGACCCCATTAGATGCTAAACTCATGAATTGGTGCGTTTTGTAGTGTTTGGGAGCATTTTGGATTGTTTCGTTACTGCATGAAACTCGGTGCGAAATAGGCTGAACTAGTGCAATTAATGCAAAATTTCGTGCCACGAACTCGCATCGGAATTTTTGGCAACGAACGCACGCGATCCACCCCATTGGACCCCAAACTCATGTTTTGGTGCGTTTTCGTTGTGTTCGGGTGCATTTGTCAATGTTTCATTACTACATGAAAATCGTTGCAAAACGGGTTGAACTGGTGCAATTAATGCACAAGTTTGTGCCATAAAGTCGTGTCGGAATTTTTCGCACAGAACGCACTCGATCCACCCCATTGGAACCAAACTCATGTTCTGGAGCATTTCGTAGTGTGTCGGTGCATTTGTCAATGTTTCGTTATTACACGGAACTCGGTGCAAAACAGGTTGAACTGGTGCAATTAATGAAGAAGTTCGTGCCACGAAATCGCATCAGAGTTTTTCGCAATGAACGCACCCGACCTACCCCATTGGACTTTAAACTCATGAATTGGTGTGTTTTGTATTGTTTGGGTGCATTTTGGATTGCTTCGTTACTGCATGAAACTCGGTGCGAAATAGGCTGAACTGGTGCAATTAATGCAAAAGTTCATGCCACGAACTCGCATCGGAATTTTTGGCAATGAACGCACGCAATCCACCCCTTTGGACCCTAAACTCATGTTATGGTGTGCTTTCGTGGTGTTTGGGTGCATTTGTCAATGTTTCGTTACTACATGAAACTCGGTGCAAAACGGGTTGAACTGGTGCAATTAATGCACAAGTTTGTGCCATAAAGTCGCATCGGAATTTTTCGCAAAGACCACACTTGATCCACCCCATTGGAACCAAACTCATGTTCTGGAGCATTTCGTAGTGTCTCGATGCATTTGGCAACGTTTTGTTATTACACGGAGCTCGGTGCAAAATGGGTTGAACTGGTGCAATTAATGAAGAAGTTCGTGCCACGAAATCCCATCAGAGTTTTTCGCAATGAACCCACCCGATCCAGCCCGTTGGACTTGAAACTCATGAATTGGTGCGTTTTGTAGTGTTTGGGTGAATTTTGGATTGTTTCGTTACTGATTGAAACTCGGTGCGAAATAGGCTGAACTGGTGCAATTAATGCAAAAGTTCATGCCACGAACTCGCATCGGAATTTTTGGCAGCGAACGCACGCGATCCACCCCACTGGACCCTAAACTCATGTTTTGGTGCGTTTTCGTAGTGTTTGGGTGCATTTGTCAATGTTTCATTACTACATGACACTCGGTGCAAAACGGGTTGAACTGGTGCAATTAATGCACAAGTTTGTGCCATAAAGTCGCATCGGAATTTTTCGCAAAGAACGCACACAATCCACCCCATTGGAACCAAACTCATGTTCTGGAGCATTTCATAGTGTGTCGGTGCATTTGGCAATGTTTCGTTATTATACGGAACTCAGTGCAAAACAGGTTGAACTGGTGCAATTAATGAATAAGTTCGTTCCACAAAATCGCATCAGAGTTTTTCGCAATGAACGCACCCGATCCACCCCATTGGACGCTAAACTCATGAATTGGTGCGTTTTGTAGTGTTTGGGTGCACATTGGATTGTTTCGTTACTTCAAGAAACTTGATGCGAAATAGGGTGAACTAGTGCAATTAATGCAAAAGTTCGTGCCACAAACTCGCATTGGAATTTTTGGCAACAAACGCACGCGATCCACCCCATTGGACCCTAAACTCATGTTTTTGTGTGTTTTCGTAGTCTTTGGGTGCATTTGTCAATGTTTCGTTACTACACGAAACTCGGTGCAAAACGGGTTGAACTGGTGCAATTAATGCACAAGTTTGTGCCATAAAGTCGCAAAGAACGCACTCGATCCACCCCATTGGAACCGAACTCATGTTCTAGAGCATTTCATAGTGTTTCGGTGCATTTGGCAATGTTTCGTCACTACTCGGAACTCGGTGCAAAATGGGTTTAACTGGTGCAATTAAGCCACAAGTTTGTGCCATGAAGTCGCATTGGAATTCTTTGCAATGAACACGCCCGATCTGCCCCATTGGACCCTAAACCATAGTATTGGTGTGTTTCGTACTATTTGGGTGCATTTTGGATTTTTTTCGTTGCTACACAAAACTTGGTGCGAAACAGGTTGAACATAAATGCAAAAGTTCGTGGCATGAAAGCGCATCGAAATTTTTCGCAATGAACACACCCGATCCACCCCATTGGCCCCTAAATTCATGTATTGGTGCATTTCATAGTGTTTGGTTGCATTTGTCAATGTTTCGTTAGTACATGAAACTCGGTGCAAAATGGGTTGAACTGGTGCAATTAATGCACAAGTTTGTCCCATAAAGTCGCATCGGAATTTTTCGCAAAGAACACACTCGATCCACCCCTTTGGACCCTAAACTCAAGTATTGGTTCGTTTCGTACGGTTTGGGTGCATTTTGGATTTGTTTCATTACTGCACAAAACTCGGTGCAAAACGGGTTGAACTGGTGGAATTAATGAAGAAGTTCGTGCCATGAAATCGCATCAGAGTTTTTTGCAATGAACGCACTCGATCCACCCCATTGGACGCTAAACTCATGAATTGGTGTGTTTTGTAGTGTTTGGGTGCATTTTGGAATGTTTCGTTACTGCATGAAACTCGATGCGAAATTGGCTGAACTGGTGCAATTAATGCAAAAGTTCGTGCCACGGACTCGCATCGGAATTTTTGGCAACGAACGCACGCGATCCACCCCATTGGACTCTAAACTCATGTTTTGTTGCATTTTTTTAGTGTTTGGGTGCATTTGTCAATGTTTCGTTACTACATGAAACTCGGTGCAAAATGGGTTGAACTGGTGCAATTAATGCACAAGTTTGTCCCATAAAGTCGCATCAGAATTTTTCGCAAAGAATGCACACGATCCACCCCATTGGAACCAAACTCATGTTCTGGAGCATTTCATAGTGTGTCGGTGCATTTGGCAATGTTTCGTTATTATACGGAACTCGGCGCAAAACAGGTTGAACTAGTGCAATTAATGAAGAAGTTCGTTCCACGAAATCGCATCAGAGTTTTTTGCAATGAACGCACCCGATCCACCCCATTGGACGCTAAACTCATGAATTGGTGCGTTTTGTAGTGTTTGGGTGCACTTTGGATTGTTTCGTTACTTCAAGAAACTTGATGCGAAATAGGGTGAACTAGTGCAATTAATGCTAAAGTTCGTGCCACAAACTCGCATTGGAGTTTTTGGCAACAAACGCACGCGATCCACCCCATTGGACCCTAAACTCATGTTTTTGTGTGTTTTCGTAGTCTTTGGGTGCATTTGTCAATGTTTCGTTACTACACGAAACTCGGTGCAAAACGGGTTGAACTGGTGCAATTAATGCACAAGTTTGTGCCATAAAGTCGCAAAGAATGCACTCGATCCACCCCATTGGAACCAAACTCATGTTCTGGAGCATTTCATAGTTTTTCGATGCATCTGGCAACGTTTCGTTACTACACGGAACTCGGTGCAAAATGGGTTGAACTGGTGCAATTAATGAAGAAGTTCGTGCCACGAAATCGCATCAGAGTTTTCCGCAATGAACGCACCCGATCCACCCAATTGGACGCTAAACTCATGAATTGGTGCGTTTTGTAGTCTTTGGGTGCATTTTGGATTGTTTCGTTACTGCATGAAACTCGGTGCGAAATAGGCTAAACTGGTGCAATTAATGCAAAAGTTCGTGCCATGAACTCGCATCGGAATTTTTGGCAACGAACGCACGCGATCCACCCCATTGGACCCCTAAACTCATGTTCTTGTGCGTTTTGTAGTGTTTCGGTACTGCAACGAACGCACCTGATCCACCCCATTAGACCCCTAAACGCACCTGAAGTCGCATCAGAATTTTTCAGAACGAACGCACCCAATCCAACCAATTGGACCCTAAACACATGTTTTGGTGTGTTTCGTAGTGTTTCGGTGCATTCGGCAATGTTTAATTACTACACAAAACTCGGTGCAAAATGGGTTGAGCTGGTGCAATTAATGGACAAGTTTGTGCCATTAAGTCGCATTGGAAATTTTCACAACGAATGCACCCGATCCACCCCATTGGACCCTAAACTCAAGTATTGGTTCATTTCGTACTGTTTGGGTGCATTTTGGATTTGTTTCATTACTGCACAAAGCTTGGTGCAAAATGGGTTGAACTGGTGCAATTAATGAAGAAGTTCGTGCCACCAAATTGCATCAAAGTTTTTTGCAATGAACGCACCCGATCCACCGCATTGGACGCTAAACTCATGAATTGGTGCGTTGTGTAGTGTTTGGGTGCATTTTGGATTGTTTCGTTACTGCATGAAACTCTATGCGAAATAGGCTGAACTGGTGCAATTAATGCAGATGTTCGTGCCACGAACTCGCATCGGAATTTTTGGAACCGAACGCACACGATCCACCCCATTGGACTCTAAACTCATGTTTTGGTGCATTTTTGTAGTGTTTGGGTGCATTTGTCAATGTTTCGTTACTACACGAAACTCGGTGCAAAACGGGTTGAACTGGTGCAATTAATGCACAAGTTTGTGCCATAAAGTCGCAAAGAACGCACTCGATCCACCCCATTGGAACCAAACTCATGTTCTAGAGCATTTCATTGTGTTTCGGTGCATTTGGCAATGTTTCGTTACTACTCGGAACTCGGTGCAAAATGGGTTTAACTGGTGCAATTAAGCCACAAGTTTGTGCCATGAAGTCGCATTGGAATTCTTTGCAATGAACACTCCCGATCTGCCCCATTGGACCCTAAACTATAGTATTGGTGTGTTTCGTACTATTTCGGGGCATTTTGGATTTTTTTCGTTGCTACACAAAACTTGGTGCGAAACAGGTTGAACATAAATGCAAAAGTTCGTGGCATGAAAGCGCATCGAAATTTTTCGCAATGAACACACCCGATCCACCCCATTGGCCCCTAAACTCATGTATTGGTGCATTTCATAGTGTTTGGTTGCATTTGTCAATGTTTCGTTAGTACATGAAACTCGGTGCAAAATGGGTTGAACTGGTGCAATTAATGCACAAGTTTGTCCCATAAAGTCGCATCGGAATTTTTCGCAAAGAACATACTCGATCCACCCCTTTGGACCCTAAACTCAAGTATTGGTTCGTTTCGTACTGTTTGGGTGCATTTTGGATTTGTTTCATTACTGCACAAAACTCGGTGCAAAACGGGTTGAACTGGTGCAATTAATGAAGAAGTTCGTGCCATGAAATCGCATCAGAGTTTTTTGCAATGAACGCACTCGATCCACCCCATTGGACGCTAAACTCATGAATTGGTGTGTTTTGTAGTGTTTGGGTGCATTTTGGAATGTTTCGTTACTGCATGAAACTCGATGCGAAATTGGCTGAACTGGTGCAATTAATGCAAAAGTTCGTGCCACGGACTCGCATCGGAATTTTTGGCAACGAACGCACGCGATCCACCCCATTGGACTCTAAACTCATGTTTTGTTGCATTTTTTTAGTGTTTGGGTGCATTTGTCAATGTTTCGTTACTACATGAAACTCGGTGCAAAATGGGTTGAACTGGTGCAATTAATGCACAAGTTTGTCCCATAAAGTCGCATCAGAATTTTTCGCAAAGAATGCACACGATCCACCCCATTGGAACCAAACTCATGTTCTGGAGCATTTCATAGTGTGTCGGTGCATTTGGCAATGTTTCGTTATTATACGGAACTCGGCGCAAAACAGGTTGAACTAGTGCAATTAATGAAGAAGTTCGTTCCACGAAATCGCATCAGAGTTTTTTGCAATGAACGCACCCGATCCACCCCATTGGACGCTAAACTCATGAATTGGTGCGTTTTGTAGTGTTTGGGTGCACTTTGGATTGTTTCGTTACTTCAAGAAACTTGATGCGAAATAGGGTGAACTAGTGCAATTAATGCTAAAGTTCGTGCCACAAACTCGCATTGGAGTTTTTGGCAACAAACGCACGCGATCCACCCCATTGGACCCTAAACTCATGTTTTTGTGTGTTTTCGTAGTCTTTGGGTGCATTTGTCAATGTTTCGTTACTACACGAAACTCGGTGCAAAACGGGTTGAACTGGTGCAATTAATGCACAAGTTTGTGCCATAAAGTCGCAAAGAATGCACTCGATCCACCCCATTGGAACCAAACTCATGTTCTGGAGCATTTCATAGTTTTTCGATGCATCTGGCAACGTTTCGTTACTACACGGAACTCGGTGCAAAATGGGTTGAACTGGTGCAATTAATGAAGAAGTTCGTGCCACGAAATCGCATCAGAGTTTTCCGCAATGAACGCACCCGATCCACCCAATTGGACGCTAAACTCATGAATTGGTGCGTTTTGTAGTCTTTGGGTGCATTTTGGATTGTTTCGTTACTGCATGAAACTCGGTGCGAAATAGGCTAAACTGGTGCAATTAATGCAAAAGTTCGTGCCATGAACTCGCATCGGAATTTTTGGCAACGAACGCACGCGATCCACCCCATTGGACCCCTAAACTCATGTTCTTGTGCGTTTTGTAGTGTTTCGGTACTGCAACGAACGCACCTGATCCACCCCATTAGACCCCTAAACGCACCTGAAGTCGCATCAGAATTTTTCAGAACGAACGCACCCAATCCAACCAATTGGACCCTAAACACATGTTTTGGTGTGTTTCGTAGTGTTTCGGTGCATTCGGCAATGTTTAATTACTACACAAAACTCGGTGCAAAATGGGTTGAGCTGGTGCAATTAATGGACAAGTTTGTGCCATTAAGTCGCATTGGAAATTTTCACAACGAATGCACCCGATCCACCCCATTGGACCCTAAACTCAAGTATTGGTTCATTTCGTACTGTTTGGGTGCATTTTGGATTTGTTTCATTACTGCACAAAGCTTGGTGCAAAATGGGTTGAACTGGTGCAATTAATGAAGAAGTTCGTGCCACCAAATTGCATCAAAGTTTTTTGCAATGAACGCACCCGATCCACCGCATTGGACGCTAAACTCATGAATTGGTGCGTTGTGTAGTGTTTGGGTGCATTTTGGATTGTTTCGTTACTGCATGAAACTCTATGCGAAATAGGCTGAACTGGTGCAATTAATGCAGATGTTCGTGCCACGAACTCGCATCGGAATTTTTGGAACCGAACGCACACGATCCACCCCATTGGACTCTAAACTCATGTTTTGGTGCATTTTTGTAGTGTTTGGGTGCATTTGTCAATGTTTCGTTACTACACGAAACTCGGTGCAAAACGGGTTGAACTGGTGCAATTAATGCACAAGTTTGTGCCATAAAGTCGCAAAGAACGCACTCGATCCACCCCATTGGAACCAAACTCATGTTCTAGAGCATTTCATTGTGTTTCGGTGCATTTGGCAATGTTTCGTTACTACTCGGAACTCGGTGCAAAATGGGTTTAACTGGTGCAATTAAGCCACAAGTTTGTGCCATGAAGTCGCATTGGAATTCTTTGCAATGAACACTCCCGATCTGCCCCATTGGACCCTAAACTATAGTATTGGTGTGTTTCGTACTATTTCGGGGCATTTTGGATTTTTTTTCGTTGCTACACAAAACTTGGTGCGAAACAGGTTGAACATAAATGCAAAAGTTCGTGGCATGAAAGCGCATCGAAATTTTTCGCAATGAACACACCCGATCCACCCCATTGGCCCCTAAACTCATGTATTGGTGCATTTCATAGTGTTTGGTTGCATTTGTCAATGTTTCGTTAGTACATGAAACTCGGTGCAAAATGGGTTGAACTGGTGCAATTAATGCACAAGTTTGTCCCATAAAGTCGCATCGGAATTTTTCGCAAAGAACATACTCGATCCACCCCTTTGGACCCTAAACTCAAGTATTGGTTCGTTTCGTACTGTTTGGGTGCATTTTGGATTTGTTTCATTACTGCACAAAACTCGGTGCAAAACGGGTTGAACTGGTGCAATTAATGAAGAAGTTCGTGCCATGAAATCGCATCAGAGTTTTTTGCAATGAACGCACTCGATCCACCCCATTGGACGCTAAACTCATGAATTGGTGTGTTTTGTAGTGTTTGGGTGCATTTTGGAATGTTTCGTTACTGCATGAAACTCGATGCGAAATTGGCTGAACTGGTGCAATTAATGCAAAAGTTCGTGCCACGGACTCGCATCGGAATTTTTGGCAACGAACGCACGCGATCCACCCCATTGGACTCTAAACTCATGTTTTGTTGCATTTTTTTAGTGTTTGGGTGCATTTGTCAATGTTTCGTTACTACATGAAACTCGGTGCAAAATGGGTTGAACTGGTGCAATTAATGCACAAGTTTGTCCCATAAAGTCGCATCAGAATTTTTCGCAAAGAATGCACACGATCCACCCCATTGGAACCAAACTCATGTTCTGGAGCATTTCATAGTGTGTCGGTGCATTTGGCAATGTTTCGTTATTATACGGAACTCGGCGCAAAACAGGTTGAACTAGTGCAATTAATGAAGAAGTTCGTTCCACGAAATCGCATCAGAGTTTTTTGCAATGAACGCACCCGATCCACCCCATTGGACGCTAAACTCATGAATTGGTGCGTTTTGTAGTGTTTGGGTGCACTTTGGATTGTTTCGTTACTTCAAGAAACTTGATGCGAAATAGGGTGAACTAGTGCAATTAATGCTAAAGTTCGTGCCACAAACTCGCATTGGAGTTTTTGGCAACAAACGCACGCGATCCACCCCATTGGACCCTAAACTCATGTTTTTGTGTGTTTTCGTAGTCTTTGGGTGCATTTGTCAATGTTTCGTTACTACACGAAACTCGGTGCAAAACGGGTTGAACTGGTGCAATTAATGCACAAGTTTGTGCCATAAAGTCGCAAAGAATGCACTCGATCCACCCCATTGGAACCAAACTCATGTTCTGGAGCATTTCATAGTGTTTCGATGCATCTGGCAACGTTTCGTTACTACACGGAACTCGGTGCAAAATGGGTTGAACTGGTGCAATTAATGAAGAAGTTCGTGCCACGAAATCGCATCAGAGTTTTCCGCAATGAACGCACCCGATCCACCCAATTGGACGCTAAACTCATGAATTGGTGCGTTTTGTAGTCTTTGGGTGCATTTTGGATTGTTTCGTTACTGCATGAAACTCGGTGCGAAATAGGCTAAACTGGTGCAATTAATGCAAAAGTTCGTGCCATGAACTCGCATCGGAATTTTTGGCAACGAACGCACGCGATCCACCCCATTGGACCCCTAAACTCATGTTCTTGTGCGTTTTGTAGTGTTTCGGTACTGCAACGAACGCACCTGATCCACCCCATTAGACCCCTAAACGCACCTGAAGTCGCATCAGAATTTTTCAGAACGAACGCACCCAATCCAGCCAATTGGACCCTAAACACATGTTTTGGTGTGTTTCGTAGTGTTTCGGTGCATTCGGCAATGTTTAATTACTACACAAAACTCGGTGCAAAATGGGTTGAGCTGGTGCAATTAATGGACAAGTTTGTGCCATTAAGTCGCATTGGAAATTTTCACAACGAATGCACCCGATCCACCCCATTGGACCCTAAACTCAAGTATTGGTTCATTTCGTACTGTTTGGGTGCATTTTGGATTTGTTTCATTACTGCACAAAGCTTGGTGCAAAATGGGTTGAACTGGTGCAATTAATGAAGAAGTTCGTGCCACCAAATTGCATCAAAGTTTTTTGCAATGAACGCACCCGATCCACCGCATTGGACGCTAAACTCATGAATTGGTGCGTTGTGTAGTGTTTGGGTGCATTTGGATTGTTTCGTTACTGCATGAAACTCTATGCGAAATAGGCTGAACTGGTGCAATTAATGCAGATGTTCGTGCCACGAACTCGCATCGGAATTTTTGGAACCGAACGCACACGATCCACCCCATTGGACTCTAAACTCATGTTTTGGTGCATTTTTGTAGTGTTTGGGTGCATTTGTCAATGTTTCGTTACTACACGAAACTCGGTGCAAAACGGGTTGAACTGGTGCAATTAATGCACAAGTTTGTGCCATAAAGTCGCAAAGAACGCACTCGATCCACCCCATTGGAACCAAACTCATGTTCTAGAGCATTTCATTGTGTTTCGGTGCATTTGGCAATGTTTCGTTACTACTCGGAACTCGGTGCAAAATGGGTTTAACTGGTGCAATTAAGCCACAAGTTTGTGCCATGAAGTCGCATTGGAATTCTTTGCAATGAACACTCCCGATCTGCCCCATTGGACCCTAAACTATAGTATTGGTGTGTTTCGTACTATTTCGGGGCATTTTGGATTTTTTTCGTTGCTACACAAAACTTGGTGCGAAACAGGTTGAACATAAATGCAAAAGTTCGTGGCATGAAAGCGCATCGAAATTTTTCGCAATGAACACACCCGATCCACCCCATTGGCCCCTAAACTCATGTATTGGTGCATTTCATAGTGTTTGGTTGCATTTGTCAATGTTTCGTTAGTACATGAAACTCGGTGCAAAATGGGTTGAACTGGTGCAATTAATGCACAAGTTTGTCCCATAAAGTCGCATCGGAATTTTTCGCAAAGAACACACTCGATCCACCCCTTTGGACCCTAAACTCAAGTATTGGTTCGTTTCGTACTGTTTGGGTGCATTTTGGATTTGTTTCATTACTGCACAAAACTCGGTGCAAAACGGGTTGAACTGGTGC
Source organism: Panicum virgatum (assembly GCF_016808335.1). Taxonomy (NCBI): domain Eukaryota; kingdom Viridiplantae; phylum Streptophyta; class Magnoliopsida; order Poales; family Poaceae; genus Panicum; species Panicum virgatum. The sequence continues at coordinate 20,321 of NW_024376387.1, forward strand.
AATTAATGAAGAAGTTCGTGCCATGAAATCGCATCGGAGTTTTTTGCAATGAACGCACTCGATCCACCCCATTGGACGCTAAACTCATGAATTGGTGTGTTTTGTAGTGTTTGGGTGCATTTTGGAATGTTTCGTTACTGCATGAAACTCGATGCGAAATTGGCTGAACTGGTGCAATTAATGCAAAAGTTCGTGCCACGGACTCGCATCGGAATTTTTGGCAACGAACGCACGCGATCCACCCCATTGGACTCTAAACTCATGTTTTGTTGCATTTTTTTAGTGTTTGGGTGCATTTGTCAATGTTTCGTTACTACATGAAACTCGGTGCAAAATGGGTTGAACTGGTGCAATTAATGCACAAGTTTGTCCCATAAAGTCGCATCAGAATTTTTCGCAAAGAATGCACACGATCCACCCCATTGGAACCAAACTCATGTTCTGGAGCATTTCATAGTGTGTCGGTGCATTTGGCAATGTTTCGTTATTATACGGAACTCGGCGCAAAACAGGTTGAACTAGTGCAATTAATGAAGAAGTTCGTTCCACGAAATCGCATCAGAGTTTTTTGCAATGAACGCACCCGATCCACCCCATTGGACGCTAAACTCATGAATTGGTGCGTTTTGTAGTGTTTGGGTGCACTTTGGATTGTTTCGTTACTTCAAGAAACTTGATGCGAAATAGGGTGAACTAGTGCAATTAATGCTAAAGTTCGTGCCACAAACTCGCATTGGAGTTTTTGGCAACAAACGCACGCGATCCACCCCATTGGACCCTAAACTCATGTTTTTGTGTGTTTTCGTAGTCTTTGGGTGCATTTGTCAATGTTTCGTTACTACACGAAACTCGGTGCAAAACGGGTTGAACTGGTGCAATTAATGCACAAGTTTGTGCCATAAAGTCGCAAAGAATGCACTCGATCCACCCCATTGGAACCAAACTCATGTTCTGGAGCATTTCATAGTGTTTCGATGCATCTGGCAACGTTTCGTTACTACACGGAACTCGGTGCAAAATGGGTTGAACTGGTGCAATTAATGAAGAAGTTCGTGCCACGAAATCGCATCAGAGTTTTCCGCAATGAACGCACCCGATCCACCCAATTGGACGCTAAACTCATGAATTGGTGCGTTTTGTAGTCTTTGGGTGCATTTTGGATTGTTTCGTTACTGCATGAAACTCGGTGCGAAATAGGCTAAACTGGTGCAATTAATGCAAAAGTTCGTGCCATGAACTCGCATCGGAATTTTTGGCAACGAACGCACGCGATCCACCCCATTGGATCCCTAAACTCATGTTCTTGTGCGTTTTGTAGTGTTTCGGTACTGCAACGAACGCACCTGATCCACCCCATTAGACCCCTAAACGCACCTGAAGTCGCATCAGAATTTTTCAGAACGAACGCACCCAATCCAGCCAATTGGACCCTAAACACATGTTTTGGTGTGTTTCGTAGTGTTTCGGTGCATTCGGCAATGTTTAATTACTACACAAAACTCGGTGCAAAATGGGTTGAGCTGTTGCAATTAATGGACAAGTTTGTGCCATTAAGTCGCATTGGAAATTTTCACAACGAATGCACCCGATCCACCCCATTGGACCCTAAACTCAAGTATTGGTTCATTTCGTACTGTTTGGGTGCATTTTGGATTTGTTTCATTACTGCACAAAGCTTGGTGCAAAATGGGTTGAACTGGTGCAATTAATGAAGAAGTTCGTGCCACCAAATTGCATCAAAGTTTTTTGCAATGAACGCACCCGATCCACCGCATTGGACGCTAAACTCATGAATTGGTGCGTTGTGTAGTGTTTGGGTGCATTTTGGATTGTTTCGTTACTGCATGAAACTCTATGCGAAATAGGCTGAACTGGTGCAATTAATGCAGATGTTCGTGCCACGAACTCGCATCGGAATTTTTGGAACCGAACGCACACGATCCACCCCATTGGACTCTAAACTCATGTTTTGGTGCATTTTTGTAGTGTTTGGGTGCATTTGTCAATGTTTCGTTACTACACGAAACTCGGTGCAAAACGGGTTGAACTGGTGCAATTAATGCACAAGTTTGTGCCATAAAGTCGCAAAGAACGCACTCGATCCACCCCATTGGAACCAAACTCATGTTCTAGAGCATTTCATTGTGTTTCGGTGCATTTGGCAATGTTTCGTTACTACTCGGAACTCGGTGCAAAATGGGTTTAACTGGTGCAATTAAGCCACAAGTTTGTGCCATGAAGTCGCATTGGAATTCTTTGCAATGAACACTCCCGATCTGCCCCATTGGACCCTAAACTATAGTATTGGTGTGTTTCGTACTATTTCGGGGCATTTTGGATTTTTTTCGTTGCTACACAAAACTTGGTGCGAAACAGGTTGAACATAAATGCAAAAGTTCGTGGCATGAAAGCGCATCGAAATTTTTCGCAATGAACACACCCGATCCACCCCATTGGCCCCTAAACTCATGTATTGGTGCATTTCATAGTGTTTGGTTGCATTTGTCAATGTTTCGTTAGTACATGAAACTCGGTGCAAAATGGGTTGAACTGGTGCAATTAATGCACAAGTTTGTCCCATAAAGTCGCATCGGAATTTTTCGCAAAGAACACACTCGATCCACCCCTTTGGACCCTAAACTCAAGTATTGGTTCGTTTCGTACTGTTTGGGTGCATTTTGGATTTGTTTCATTACTGCACAAAACTCGGTGCAAAACGGGTTGAACTGGTGCAATTAATGAAGAAGTTCGTGCCATGAAATCGCATCGGAGTTTTTTGCAATGAACGCACTCGATCCACCCCATTGGACGCTAAACTCATGAATTGGTGTGTTTTGTAGTGTTTGGGTGCATTTTGGAATGTTTCGTTACTGCATGAAACTCGATGCGAAATTGGCTGAACTGGTGCAATTAATGCAAAAGTTCGTGCCACGGACTCGCATCGGAATTTTTGGCAACGAACGCACGCGATCCACCCCATTGGACTCTAAACTCATGTTTTGTTGCATTTTTTTAGTGTTTGGGTGCATTTGTCAATGTTTCGTTACTACATGAAACTCGGTGCAAAATGGGTTGAACTGGTGCAATTAATGCACAAGTTTGTCCCATAAAGTCGCATCAGAATTTTTCGCAAAGAATGCACACGATCCACCCCATTGGAACCAAACTCATGTTCTGGAGCATTTCATAGTGTGTCGGTGCATTTGGCAATGTTTCGTTATTATACGGAACTCGGCGCAAAACAGGTTGAACTAGTACAATTAATGAAGAAGTTCGTTCCACGAAATCGCATCAGAGTTTTTTGCAATGAACGCACCCGATCCACCCCATTGGACGCTAAACTCATGAATTGGTGCGTTTTGTAGTGTTTGGGTGCACTTTGGATTGTTTCGTTACTTCAAGAAACTTGATGCGAAATAGGGTGAACTAGTGCAATTAATGCTAAAGTTCGTGCCACAAACTCGCATTGGAGTTTTTGGCAACAAACGCACGCGATCCACCCCATTGGACCCTAAACTCATGTTTTTGTGTGTTTTCGTAGTCTTTGGGTGCATTTGTCAATGTTTCGTTACTACACGAAACTCGGTGCAAAACGGGTTGAACTGGTGCAATTAATGCACAAGTTTGTGCCATAAAGTCGCAAAGAATGCACTCGATCCACCCCATTGGCCCCTAAACTCATGTATTGGTGCATTTCATAGTGTTTGGTTGCATTTGTCAATGTTTCGTTAGTACATGAAACTCGGTGCAAAATGGGTTGAACTGGTGCAATTAATGCACAAGTTTGTCCCATAAAGTCGCATCGGAATTTTTCGCAAAGAACACACTCGATCCACCCCTTTGGACCCTAAACTCAAGTATTGGTTCGTTTCGTACTGTTTGGGTGCATTTTGGATTTGTTTCATTACTGCACAAAACTCGGTGCAAAACGGGTTGAACTGGTGCAATTAATGAAGAAGTTCGTGCCATGAAATCGCATCGGAGTTTTTTGCAATGAACGCACTCGATCCACCCCATTGGACGCTAAACTCATGAATTGGTGTGTTTTGTAGTGTTTGGGTGCATTTTGGAATGTTTCGTTACTGCATGAAACTCGATGCGAAATTGGCTGAACTGGTGCAATTAATGCAAAAGTTCGTGCCACGGACTCGCATCGGAATTTTTGGCAACGAACGCACGCGATCCACCCCATTGGACTCTAAACTCATGTTTTGTTGCATTTTTTTAGTGTTTGGGTGCATTTGTCAATGTTTCGTTACTACATGAAACTCGGTGCAAAATGGGTTGAACTGGTGCAATTAATGCACAAGTTTGTCCCATAAAGTCGCATCAGAATTTTTCGCAAAGAATGCACACGATCCACCCCATTGGAACCAAACTCATGTTCTGGAGCATTTCATAGTGTGTCGGTGCATTTGGCAATGTTTCGTTATTATACGGAACTCGGCGCAAAACAGGTTGAACTAGTGCAATTAATGAAGAAGTTCGTTCCACGAAATTGCATCAGAGTTTTTTGCAATGAACGCACCCGATCCACCCCATTGGACGCTAAACTCATGAATTGGTGCGTTTTGTAGTGTTTGGGTGCACTTTGGATTGTTTCGTTACTTCAAGAAACTTGATGCGAAATAGGGTGAACTAGTGCAATTAATACGAAAGTTCGTGCCACAAACTCGCATTGGAATTTTTGGCAACAAACGCACGCGATCCACCCCATTGGACCCTAAACTCATGTTTTTGTGTGTTTTCGTAGTCTTTGGGTGCATTTGTCAATGTTTCGTTACTACACGAAACTCGATGCAAAACGGGTTGAACTGGTGCAATTAATGTATAAGTTTGTGCCATAAAGTCGCAAAGAACGCACTCGATCCACCCCATTGGAACCAAACTCATGTTCTGGAGCATTTCATAGTGTTTCGATGCATCTGGCAACGTTTCGTTACTACACGGAACTCGGTGCAAAATGGGCTGAACTAGTGCAATTAATGAAGAAGTTCGTGCCACGAAATCGCATCAGAGTTTTCCGCAATGAACGCACCCGATCCACCCAATTGGACGCTAAACTCATGAATTGGTGCGTTTTGTAGTCTTTGGGTGCATTTTGGATTATTTCGTTACTGCATGAAACTCGGTGCGAAATAGGCTAAACTGGTGCAATTAATGCAAAAGTTCGTGCCACGAACTCGCATCGGAATTTTTGGCAACAAACGCACGCGATCCACCCCATTGGACCCTAAACTCATGTTTTGGTGCGTTTTGTAGTGTTTGGGTGCATTTGTCAATGTTTCGTTACTACATGGAACTCGGTGCAAAACAGGTTGAACTGGTGCAATTGATGCACAAGTTTGTGCCATAAAGTCGCAAAGAACGCACTCGATCCACCCCATTGGAACCAAACTCATGTTCTGTAGCATTTCGTAGTGTTTCGGTGCATTTCGCAATGTTTCCTTACTACACGGAACTCGGTGCAAAATGGGTTGAACTGGTGCAATTAAGGCACAAGTTTGTGCCATGAAGTCGCATTGGAATTTTTTGCAACGAACACACCCGATCTGCCCCATTGGACCGTAAACTGTAGTATTGGTGCGTTTCGTACTGTTTGGGTGCACTTTGGATTTGTTTCGTTGCTACACAAAACTTGGTGCAAAACGGGTTGAACATAAATGCAAAAGTTCGCGGCACGAAATCGCATCGAAATTTTTCGCAATGAACACACCTGATCCACCCCATTGGACCCTAAACTCATGTATTGGTGCGTTTCGTAGTGTTTGGTTGCATTTGTCAATGTTTCGTTAGTACATGAAACTCAGTGCAAAATGGGTTGAACTGGTGCAATTAATTCACAAGTTTGTGCCATAAATGCGCATCGGAATTTGTCGCAACAAACGCAACCGATCGACCCCATTGGACCCTAAAATCATGTATTGGTTCGTTTTGTAGTATTTGGGTGCATTTTGGATTTTTTTTCGGTACTGCATGAAACTCGGTGCAAAACGGGCTGGACTGATGCAATTAACGCAAAACTTCATACCACGAACTCGCATCGGAATTTTTGGCAACGAACGCACCTGATCCATCCCATTAGACCCTAAACTCATGTTCTGGAGCATTTCGTAGTGTTTCGGTGCATTTGGCAATATTTCATTACTACACGGAAATCGGTGCAAAATGGGTTGAACTGGTGCAATTAAGGCACAAGTTTGTGCCTTGAAGTCGCAATGGAATTTTTTGCAACAAACACACCCGATCCGCCCCATTGGACCCTAAACTGCAGTATTGGTGCGTTTCGTACTGTTTTGGTGCATTTTGGATTTGTTTCATTACTACACAAAACTTGGTGCAAAACGGGTTGAACATTAATGCAAAAGTTCGTGGTACGAACTCGCATTGAATTTTTTCGCGATGAACACACCTGATCCACCCCATTGGACCCTAAACTCATGTATTGGTGCGTTTCGTAGTGTTTCGGTGCATTTGGCAATGTTTTGTTACTACACAGAACACGGTGCAAAATGGGTTGAACTGGTGCAATTAATGAAGAAGTTCGTGCGACGAAATCGCATCAGAGTTTTTCGCAATGAACGCACCCGATCTACCCCATTGGACGGTAAACTTATGAATTGGTGCGTTTTGTAGTCTTTGGGTGCATTTTTGTTACTACACAGAACACGGTGCAAAATAGGCTAAACTGGTGCAATTAATGCAAAAGTTCGTGCCACGAACTCGCATCGGAATTTTTGGCAATGAATGCACGCGATCCACCCCATTGGACCCTAAACTCATGTTTTGGTGCGTTTTCGTAGTGTTTGGGTGCATTTGTCAATGTTTCGTTACTACATGAAACTCGGTGCAAAATGGGTTGAACTGGTGCAATTAATGCACAAGTTTGTGCCAGAAAGTCGCATCGGAAATTTTCACAAAGAATGCACTCGATCCACCCCATTGGAACGAAACTCATGTTCTGGAGCATTTCGTTGTGTTTCGGTGCATTTGGCAATGTTTCGTTACTACACGGAACTCGGTGCAAAATGGGTTGAACTGGTGCAATTAAGGTACAAGTTTGTGCCATGAAGTCGCATTGGAATTTTTTGCAACGAACACACTCGATCTGCCCCATTGGACCCTAAACTATAGTATTGGTGCGTTTTGTACTGTTTGGGTGCATTTTGGATATGTTTCGGTTCTACACAAAACTTGGTGCAAAATTTGTTGAACATAAATGCAAAAGTTCGTGGAACGAAATCGCATCGAAATTTTTCGCAATGAACACACCCGATCCACCCCATTGGACCCTAAACTCATGTATTGATTTGTTTCGTACTGTTTGGGTGCATTTTGGATTTGTTTCGTTGCTGCACGAAACTCGGTGCAAAACGGGTTGAACTAGTGCAATTAATGAAGAAGTTCGTGCCACGAAATCGCATCAGAGTTTTTCACAATGAATACACCCGATCCACCCCCATTGGATGCTAAACTCATGAATTGGTGCGTTTTGTAGTGTTTGGGTGCATTTTAGATAGTTTCGTTACTGCATGAATCTCGGTGCGAAATAGGCTGAACTAGTGCAATTAATGCAAAATTTCGTGCCACGAACTCACATCCGAATTTTTGGCAATGAACGCACGCGATCCACCCCATTGGACCCTAAACTCATGTTTTGGTGTGTTTTCGTAGTGTTTGGGTGCATTTGTCAATGTTTCGTTATTATATGAAACTCGGTGCAAAACGGGTTGAACTGGTGCAATTAATGCACAAGTTTGTGCCATAAAGTTGCATTGGAATTTTTCGCAACAAACACAACCGATCGTCCCCATTGGACCCTAAAATCATGCATTTTTTTTGTTTTGTAGTATTTTTGTGCGTTTTGGATTTTTTTTTCGTTACTGCACGGAACTCGGTGCAAAACGGGCTGAACTGATGCAATTAAGGCACAAGTTTGTGCCATGAAGTCGCATTGGAATTTTTTGCAACGAGCTCACCCGATCTGCCCCATTGGACCCTAAACTATAGTATTGGTGCGTTTTGTACTGTTTGGGTGCATTTTGGATATGTTTCGGTTCTACACAAAACTTGGTGCAAAACGGGTTGAACATAAATGCAAAAGTTCGTGGAACGAAATCGCATTGAAATTTTTCGCAATGAACATACCCGATCCACCCCATTGGACCCTAAACTCATGTATTGGTGCATTTCGTAGTGTTTGGTTGCATTTGTCAATGTTTTGCTAGTATATGAAACTCGGTGCAAAACGGGTTGAACTGGTACAATTAATTCACAAGTTTGTGCCGTAAATTCGCATCAAAATTTTTCGCAATGAACGCACCCGATCCACCCCATTGGATGCTAAACTCATGATTTGGTGCGTTTTGTAGTGTTTGGGTGCATTTTGGATTGTTTCGTTACTGCATGAAACTCAGTGCGAAATGGGCTGAACTGATACAATTAACGCAAAACTTCATGCCACGAACTCGCATCGGAATTTTTGGCAACAAACGCACCTGATCCACCCCATTAGACCCTAAACTCATGTTCTTGTGCATTTTGTAGTGTTTGGGTGCATTTTGGATTGTTTCGTTACTGCACAAAACTCGATCCAAAGCGGGCTGAACTAGTAGAATTAATGCACAAGTTCGTGCCATGAAGTCGCATAGGAATTTTTCAGAACGAACGCACCCAATCCAGCCAATTGGACCCTAAACACATGTTTTGGTGTGTTTCGTAGTCTTTCAGTGCATTCGGGAATGTTTAATTACTACACAAAACTCGGTGCAAAATGGGTTGAACTGGTGCAATTAATGCAAAATTTCGTGCCACTAAGTCGCATCGGAATTTTTCGCAACGAACGCACGTGGTCCACCCCATTGGACCCTAAAATCATGTTTTGGTGCGTTTTCGTAGTGTTTGGGTGCATTTTGGATTTGTTTCGTTACTGCATGAAACTCGGTGCAAAATGGGTTGAACTAGTGCAATTAATGCACAAGTTTGTGCCATAAAGTCGCATCGGAATTTTTCGCAAAGAACGCACTCGATCCACCCCATTGGAACCAAACTCATGTTCTGGATCATTTCGTAGTGTTTCGGTGCATTTGGCAATGTTTTGTTACTGCACGGAAATCGGTGCAAAACGGGTTGAACTAATGCAATTAATGAAGAAGTTCGTGCCACGAAATCGCATCAGAGTTTTCCACAATGAACGTACCCGATGCACCCCATTGGACGCTAAACTCATGAATTGGTGCGTTTTGTTGTGTTTGGGTTCATTTTGGATTGTTTCGTTATTGCATGAAACTCGGTGTGAAATAGGATGAACTGGTGCAATTAATGCAAAAGTTCGTGCCACGAACTCGCATCGGAATTTTTGGCAACAAAAGCACGCGATCCACCCCATTGGACCCTAAACTCATGTTTTGGTGCGTTTTCGTAGTGTTTGGGTGCATTTGCCAACGTTTCGTTACTACATGAAACTCGGTACAAAACGGGTTGAACTGGTGCAATTAATGCACAAGTTTGTGCCAAAAAGTCGCATCGGAATTTTTCGCAAAGAACACACTCGATCCACCCCATTGGAACCAAACGCATGTTCTGGAGCATTTCGTAGTGTTTTGGTGCATCTGGCAATGTTTCGTTACTACACGGAACTCGGTGCAAAATGGGTTGAACAGGTGCAATTAATGAAGAAGTTCCTGCGACGAAATTGCATAAGAGTTTTTCGCAATGAACGCACCTGATCCACCCCATTGGACGCTAAACTCATGAGTTGGTGCGTTTTGTAGTGTTTGGGTGCATTTTGGATTGTTTCGTTACTGCATGAAACTCGGTGCGAAATAGGCTGAACTGGTGCAATTAATGTAAAAGTTCGTGCCACGAACTCGCATCGGAATTTTTGGCAACGAACGCACGCGATCCACCCCATTGGACCCTAAACTCATGTTTTGGTGCATTTTCGTTGTGTTTGGGTGTATTTGTCAATGTTTCGTTACTACATGAAACTCGGTGCAAAATGGGTTGAACTGGTGCAATTAATGCACAAGTTTGTGCCATAAATTTGCATCGGAATTTTTCGCAACGAACGCACCCGATCGACCCCATTGGACCCTAATATCATGTACTGGTTCGTTTTGTAGTATTTGGGTGCATTTTGGATTTTTTTCGTTACTGCATGATACTCGGTGCACAACGGGCTGAACTGATGCAATTAACGCAAAACTACATGCCACGAACTCGCATCCGAATTTTTGGCAACGAACGCACCTGATCCACCCCATTAGACCCTAAACTCATGTTCTTGTGCGTTTTATAGTGTTTGGGTGCATTTTGGATTGTTTCGTTACTGCATGAAACTCGATGCAAAGCGGCATGAACTAGTAGAATTAATGCACAAGTTCGTGCCATGAAGTCGCATCGGAATTTTTCAGAACGAGCGCACCCAATCCAGCCAATTGGACCCTAAATTCATGTTTTGGTGTGTTTCGTAGTGTTTCGGTACATTTGGCAATGTTTAATTACTACACAAAACTCGGTGCAAAATGAGTTGAGCTGGTGCAATTAATGGACAAGTTTGTGCCATTAAGTCGCATTGGAATTTTTCGCAACTAATGCACCCGATCCACCCCATTGGACCCTAAACTAAAGTATTGGTTCATTTCGTACTGTTTGGGTGCATTGTGGATTTGTTTCGTTACTACACGAAACTCGATGCAAAATGGGTTGAATTGGTGCAATTAATGAAGATGTTTGTGCCACAAAATCGCATCAAAGTTTTTCACAATGAATGCACCCGATCCACCCCATTGGACGCTAAACTCATGAATTGGTGCGTTTTGTACTATTTGGGTGCATTTTGGATTTGTTTCGTTACTGCACGAAACTCGGTGCAATACGGGTTGAACTAGTGCAATTAATGAAGAAGTTCGTGCCATGAAATCGATCAGAGTTTTCCGCAATGAACGTACCCGATCCACCCCATTGGACGCTAAACTCATGAATTGGTGCGTTTTGAAGTGTTTGGGTGCATTTTGGATTGTTTCGTTACTGCATGAAACTCGATGCGAAATAGGCTGAACTGGTGCAATTAATGCAAAAGTTCGTGCCACGAACTCGCATCGGAATTTTTGGCAACGAACGCACGTGATCCACCCCATTGGACCTTAAACTCAAGTTTTAATGTGTTTCGTAGTGTTTCGGTGCATTTGACAATGTTTAATTACTACACAAAACTCGGTGCAAGATGGGTTGAGCTGGTGCAATTAATGGACAAGTTTGTGCCATTAAGTCGCAATGGAATTTTTCGCAACGAACGCACCCGATCCACCCCATTGGACCCTACACTCAAGTATTGGTTCGTTTCGTAATGTTTGGGTGCATTTTGGATTTGTTTCGTTACTACACGAAACTCGGTGCAAAACGGGTTGAACTGGTGCAATTAATGAAGAAGTTCGGGCCACGAAATCGTATCAGAGTTTTCTGCAATGAACGTACCCGATCCACCCCATTGGACGCGAAACTCATGAATTGGTGCGGTTTGTAGTGTTTGGGTGCATTTTGGATTGTTTCGTTACTGCATGAAACTCGGTGCGAAATAGGTTGAACTGGTGCAATTAATGAAGAAGTTCGGGCCACGAAATCGTATCAGAGTTTTCTGCAATGAACGTACCCGATCCACCCCATTGGATGCTAAACTCATGAATTGGTGCGTTTTGTAGTGTTTGGATGCATTTTGGATTGTTTCGTTACTGCATGAAACTCAGTGCGAAATAGGTTGAACTGGTGCTATTAATGCCAAAGTTTGTGCCACGAACTCGCACCGGAATTTTTGGCAACGAACGCACGCGATCCACCCCATTGGACCCTAAACTCATGTTTTGGTGCATTTTCATAGTGTTTCGGTGCCTTTGGCAATATTTCATTACTACACGGATCTCGGTGCAAAATGTGTTGAACTGGTGCAATTAATGGACAAGTTTGTGCCATTAAGTCGCATTGGATTTTTTTCGCAACGAACGCACCCGATCCACCCCATTGGACCCTAAACTCAAGTATTAGTTTGTTTCGTACTATTTGGGTGAATTTTGGATTTGTTTCATTACTGCACGAAACTCGGTGCAAAATGGGTTGAACCAGTGCAATTAATGAAGAAGTTCGTGCCACGAAATCGCATCAGAGATTTTCGCAATGGAAGAACCCGATCCACCCCATTGGACCCTGAACTCAAGTATTGGTTTGTTTCATACTGTTTGGTGCATTTTAGATTTGTTTCGTTACTGCACGAAACTCGATGCAATACGGGTTGAACTAGTGCAATTAATGAAGAAGTTTGTGCCACAAAATCGCATCAGAGTTTTTCGCAATGAACACACCCGATCCACCCCATTGGATGCTAAACTCATGAATTGGTGCGTTTTGTAGTGTTTGGGTGCATTTTGGATTGTTTCGTTACTGCATGAAACTCGGTGCGAAATAGGCTGAACTGGTGCAATTAATGCAAAAGTTCGTGCCACGAACTCGCATCGGAATTTTTGGCAACGAACACACACAATCCACCCCATTGGACCCTAAACTCATGTTTTGGTGCGTTTTCGTAGTGTTTGGGTGCATTTGTCAATGTTTTGTTACTACATGAAACTCGGTGCAAAATGGGTTGAACTGGCGCAATTAACGCACAAGTTTGTGCCATAAAGTCGCATCGGAATTTTTCATAAAGAACGCACTCGATCCGCCCCATTACAACGAAACTCATATTCTAGAGCATTTCTTAGTGTTTCGGTGCATTTGGCAATGTTTCATTACTACACGGAACTCGGTGCAAAATGGGTTGAACTAGTGCAATTAATGAAGAAGTTCGTGCGACGAAATCGCATCAGAGTTTTTCACAATGAACGCACCCGATCCACCCCATTGGACGCTAAACTCATGAATTGGTGCGTTTTGTAGTGTTTGGGTGCATTTTGGATTGTTTCGTTACTGCATGAAACTCGGTGCCAAATAGGCTGAACAAGTGCAATTAATGCAAAAGTTCGTGCCACGAACTCGCATCGGAATTTTTGGCAACGAATGCACGCGATCCACCCCATTTGACCCTAAACTCATGTTTTGGTGCGTTTTCGTAGTGTTTGAGTGCATTTGTCATTGTTTCATTACAATGTGAAACTCGGTGCAAAATGGGTTGAACTGGTGCAATTAATGGACAAGTTTGTGCCATAAAGTCGCATCAAATTTTTTTGCAAAGAACGCACTCGATCCACCCCATTGGAACCAAACTCATGTTCTGGAGCATTTCGTAGTCTTTCGGTGCTTTTGGCAATGTTTCGTTACTACACGGATCTCGGTGCAAAATGGGTTGAACTGGTGCAATTAATGGACAAGTTTGTGCCATTAAGTCGCTTTGGAATTTTTCGCAACGAACGCACTCGATCCATCCCATTGGACACTGAACTCAAGTATTGGTTTGTTTCGTACTGTTTGGTGCATTTTGGATTTGTTTCGTTACTGCACGAAACTCGGTGCAAAATGGGTTTAACTTGTGCAATTAATGAAGAAGTTCATGCCACGAAATTGCATCAGAGATTTTCGCATTGAATGCACCCGATCCACCCCATTGGATGCTAAACTCATGATTTGGTGCGTTTTGTAGTGTTTGGGTGCATTTTGGATTGTTTCGTTACTGCATGAAACTCGGTGCGAAATAGGCTGAACAAGTGCAATTGATGCAAAAGTTCGTGCCACGAACTCGCATCGGAATTTTTGGCAACGAATGCACGCGATCCACCCCATTGGACCCTAAACTCATGTTTTGGTGCGTTTTCGTAGTGTTTGAGTGCATTTGTCATTGTTTCATTACAATGTGAAACTCGGTGCAAAATGGGTTGAACTGGTGCAATTAATGGACAAGTTTGTGCCATAAAGTCGCATCAAAATTTTTTGCAAAGAACGCACTCGATCCACCCCATTGGAACCAAACTCATGTTCTGGAGCATTTCGTAGTCTTTCAGTGCTTTTGGCAATGTTTCGTTACTACACGGATCTCGGTGCAAAATGGGTTGAACTGGTGCAATTAATGGACAAGTTTGTGCCATTAAGTCGCTTTGGAATTTTTCGCAACGAACGCACTCGATCCATCCCATTGGACACTGAACTCAAGTATTGGTTTGTTTCGTACTGTTTGGTGCATTTTGGATTTGTTTCGTTACTGCACGAAACTCGGTGCAAAATGGGTTTAACTTGTGCAATTAATGAAGAAGTTCATGCCACGAAATTGCATCGGAGATTTTCGCAATGAACGCACCCGATCCACCCCATTGGATGCTAAACTCATGATTTGGTGCGTTTTGTAGTGTTTGGGTGCATTTTGGATTGTTTCGTTACTGCATGAAACTCGGTGCGAAATAGGCTGAACAAGTGCAATTGATGCAAAAGTTCGTGCCACGAACTCGCATCGGAATTTTTGGCAATGAATGCACGCGATCCACCCCATTGGACCCTAAACTCAAGTTTTGGTGCGTTTTCGTAGTGTTTGAGTGCATTTGTCATTGTTTCATTACAATGTGAAACTCGGTGCAAAATGGGTTGAACTGGTGCAATTAATGGACAAGTTTGTGCCATAAAGTCGCATCAAATTTTTCTGCAAAGAACGCACTCGATCCACCCCATTGGAACCAAACTCATGTTCTGGAGCATTTCGTAGTCTTTCGGTGCTTTTGGCAATGTTTCGTTACTACACGGATCTCGGTGCAAAATGCGTTGAACTGGTGCAATTAATGGACAAGTTTGTGCCATTAAGTCGCTTTGGAATTTTTCGCAACGAACGCACTCGATCCATCCCATTGGACACTGAACTCAAGTATTGGTTTGTTTCGTACTGTTTGGTGCATTTTGGATTTGTTTCGTTACTGCACGAAACTCGGTGCAAAATGGGTTTAACTTGTGCAATTAATGAAGAAGTTCATGCCACGAAATTGCATCGGAGATTTTCGCAATGAACGCACCCGATCCACCCCATTGGATGCTAAACTCATGATTTGGTGCGTTTTGTAGTGTTTGGGTGCATTTTGGATTGTTTCGTTACTGCATGAAACTCGGTGCGAAATAGGCTGAACAAGTGCAATTGATGCAAAAGTTCGTGCCACGAACTCGCATCGGAATTTTTGGCAACGAATGCACGCGATCCACCCCATTGGACCCTAAACTCATGTTTTGGTGCGTTTTCGTAGTGTTTGAGTGCATTTGTCATTGTTTCATTACAATGTGAAACTCGGTGCAAAATGGGTTGAACTGGTGCAGTTAATGGACAAGTTTGTGCCATAAAGTCGCATCAAATTTTTTTGCAAAGAACGCACTCGATCCACCCCATTGGAACCAAACTCATGTTCTGGAGCATTTCGTAGTCTTTCGGTGCTTTTGGCAATGTTTCATTACTACACGGATCTCGGTGCAGAATGGGTTGAACTGGTGCAATTAATGGACAAGTTTGTGCCATTAAGTCGCTTTGGAATTTTTCGCAACGAACGCACTCGATCCATCCCATTGGACACTGAACTCAAGTATTGGTTTGTTTCGTACTGTTTGGTGCATTTTGGATTTGTTTCGTTACTGCACGAAACTCGGTGCAAAATGGGTTTAACTTGTGCAATTAATGAAGAAGTTCATGCCACGAAATTGCATCGGAGATTTTCGCAATGAACGCACCCGATCCACCCCATTGGATGCTAAACTCATGATTTGGTGCGTTTTGTAGTGTTTGGGTGCATTTTGGATTGTTTCGTTACTGCATGAAACTCGGTGCGAAATA
Organism: Panicum virgatum; assembly: GCF_016808335.1. Classification (NCBI taxonomy): domain Eukaryota; kingdom Viridiplantae; phylum Streptophyta; class Magnoliopsida; order Poales; family Poaceae; genus Panicum; species Panicum virgatum. Next base: position 36,105 of record NW_024376387.1, read on the forward strand.
GGCTGAACAAGTGCAATTGATGCAAAAGTTCGTGCCACGAACTCGCATCGGAATTTTTGGCAACGAATGCACGCGATCCACCCCATTGGACCCTAAACTCATGTTTTGGTGCGTTTTCGTAGTGTTTGAGTGCATTTGTCATTGTTTCATTACAATGTGAAACTCGGTGCAAAATGGGTTGAACTGGTGCAATTAATGGACAAGTTTGTGCCATAAAGTCGCATCAAATTTTTTTGCAAAGAACGCACTCGATCCACCCCATTGGAACCAAACTCATGTTCTGGAGCATTTCGTAGTCTTTCGGTGCTTTTGGCAATGTTTCGTTACTACACGGATCTCGGTGCAAAATGGGTTGAACTGGTGCAATTAATGGACAAGTTTGTGCCATTAAGTCGCTTTGGAATTTTTCGCAACGAACGCACTCGATCCATCCCATTGGACACTGAACTCAAGTATTGGTTTGTTTCGTACTGTTTGGTGCATTTTGGATTTGTTTCGTTACTGCACGAAACTCGGTGCAAAATGGGTTTAACTTGTGCAATTAATGAAGAAGTTCATGCCACGAAATTGCATCGGAGATTTTCGCAATGAACGCACCCGATCCACCCCATTGGATGCTAAACTCATGATTTGGTGCGTTTTGTAGTGTTTGGGTGCATTTTGGATTGTTTCGTTACTGCATGAAACTCGGTGCGAAATAGGCTGAACAAGTGCAATTGATGCAAAAGTTCGTGCCACGAACTCGCATCGGAATTTTTGGCAACGAATGCACGCGATCCACCCCATTGGACCCTAAACTCATGTTTTGGTGCGTTTTCGTAGTGTTTGAGTGCATTTGTGATTGTTTCATTACAATGTGAAACTCGGTGCAAAATGGGTTGAACTGGTGCAATTAATGGACAAGTTTGTGCCATAAAGTCGCATCAAATTTTTTTGCAAAGAACGCACTCGATCCACCCCATTGGAACCAAACTCATGTTCTGGAGCATTTCGTAGTCTTTCGGTGCTTTTGGCAATGTTTCGTTACTACACGGATCTCGGTGCAAAATGGGTTGAACTGGTGCAATTAATGGACAAGTTTGTGCCATTAAGTCGCTTTGGAATTTTTCGCAACGAACGCACTCGATCCATCCCATTGGACACTGAACTCAAGTATTGGTTTGTTTCGTACTGTTTGGTGCATTTTGGATTTGTTTCGTTACTGCACGAAACTCGGTGCAAAATGGGTTTAACTTGTGCAATTAATGAAGAAGTTCATGCCACGAAATTGCATCGGAGATTTTCGCAATGAACGCACCCGATCCACCCCATTGGATGCTAAACTCATGATTTGGTGCGTTTTGTAGTGTTTGGGTGCATTTTGGATTGTTTCGTTACTGCATGAAACTCGGTGCGAAATAGGCTGAACAAGTGCAATTGATGCAAAAGTTCGTGCCACGAACTCGCATCGGAATTTTTGGCAACGAATGCACGCGATCCACCCCATTGGACCCTAAACTCATGTTTTGGTGCGTTTTCGTAGTGTTTGAGTGCATTTGTCATTGTTTCATTACAATGTGAAACTCGGTGCAAAATGGGTTGAACTGGTGCAATTAATGGACAAGTTTGTGCCATAAAGTCGCATCAAATTTTTTTGCAAAGAACGCACTCGATCCACCCCATTGGAACCAAACTCATGTTCTGGAGCATTTCGTAGTCTTTCGGTGCTTTTGGCAATGTTTCGTTACTACACGGATCTCGGTGCAAAATGGGTTGAACTGGTGCAATTAATGGACAAGTTTGTGCCATTAAGTCGCTTTGGAATTTTTCGCAACGAACGCACTCGATCCATCCCATTGGACACTGAACTCAAGTATTGGTTTGTTTCGTACTGTTTGGTGCATTTTGGATTTGTTTCGTTACTGCACGAAACTCGGTGCAAAATGGGTTTAACTTGTGCAATTAATGAAGAAGTTCATGCCACGAAATTGCATCGGAGATTTTCGCAATGAACGCACCCGATCCACCCCATTGGATGCTAAACTCATGATTTGGTGCGTTTTGTAGTGTTTGGGTGCATTTTGGATTGTTTCGTTACTGCATGAAACTCGGTGCGAAATAGGCTGAACAAGTGCAATTGATGCAAAAGTTCGTGCCACGAACTCGCATCGGAATTTTTGGCAACGAATGCACGCGATCCACCCCATTGGACCCTAAACTCATGTTTTGGTGCGTTTTCGTAGTGTTTGAGTGCATTTGTCATTGTTTCATTACAATGTGAAACTCGGTGCAAAATGGGTTGAACTGGTGCAATTAATGGACAAGTTTGTGCCATAAAGTCGCATCAAATTTTTTTGCAAAGAACGCACTCGATCCACCCCATTGGAACCAAACTCATGTTCTGGAGCATTTCGTAGTCTTTCGGTGCTTTTGGCAATGTTTCGTTACTACACTGATCTCGGTGCAAAATGGGTTGAACTGGTGCAATTAATGGACAAGTTTGTGCCATTAAGTCGCTTTGGAATTTTTCGCAACGAACGCACTCGATCCATCCCATTGGACACTGAACTCAAGTATTGGTTTGTTTCGTACTGTTTGGTGCATTTTGGATTTGTTTCGTTACTGCACGAAACTCGGTGCAAAATGGGTTTAACTTGTGCAATTAATGAAGAAGTTCATGCCACGAAATTGCATCGGAGATTTTCGCAATGAACGCACCCGATTCACCCCATTGGATGCTAAACTCATGATTTGGTGCGTTTTGTAGTGTTTGGGTGCATTTTGGATTGTTTCGTTACTGCATGAAACTCGGTGCGAAATAGGCTGAACAAGTGCAATTGATGCAAAAGTTCGTGCCACGAACTCGCACCGGAATTTTTGGCAACGAACGCACGCGATCCACCCCATTGGTCCCTAAACTCATGTTTTGGTGCATTTTCATAGTGTTCCGGTGCCTTTGGCAATATTTCATTACTACACAGATCTCGGTGCAAAATGGGTTGAACTGGTGCAATTAATGGACAAGTTTGTGCCATTAAGTCGCATTGGATTTTTTTCGCAACGAACGCACCCGATCTACCCCATTGGACCCTAAACTCAAGTATTAGTTTGTTTCGTACTATTTGGGTGAATTTTGGATTTGTTTCATTACTGCACGAAACTCGGTGCAAAATGGGTTGAACCAGTGCAATTAATGAAGAAGTTCGTGCCACGAAATCGCATCAGAGATTTTCGCAATGGAAGAACCCGATCCACCCCATTGGACCCTGAACTCAACTATTGGTTTGTTTCATACTGTTTGGTGCATTTTGGATTTGTTTCGTTACTGCACGAAACTCGGTGCAATACGGGTTGAACTAGTGCAATTAATGAAGAAGTTTGTGCCACAAAATCGCATCAGAGTTTTTCGCAATGAACACACCCGATCCACCCCATTGGATGCTAAACTCATGAATTGGTGCGTTTTGTAGTGTTTGGGTGCATTTTGGATTGTTTCGTTACTGCATGAAACTCGGTGCGAAATAGGCTAAATGGTGCAAGTAATGCAAAAGTTCGTGCCACGAACTCGCATCGGAATTTTTGGAAACGAACACACACAATCCACCCCATTGGACCCTAAACTCATGTTTTGGTGCGTTTTCGTAGTGTTTGGGTGCATTTGTCAATGTTTTGTTACTACATGAAACTCGGTGCAAAATGGGTTGAACTGGCGCAATTAATGCACAAGTTTGTGCCATAAAGTCGCATCGGAATTTTTCATAAAGAACGCACTCGATCTGCCCCATTACAACGAAACTCATGTTCTGGAGCATTTCTTAGTGTTTCGGTGCATTTGGCAATGTTTCATTACTACACGGAACTCGATGCAAAATGGGTTGAACTAGTGCAATTAATGAAGAAGTTCGTGCGACGAAATCGCATCAGAGTTTTTCACAATGAACGCACCCGATCCACCCCATTGGACGCTAAACTCCTGAATTGGTGCGTTTTGTAGTGTTTGGGTGCATTTTGGATTGTTTCGTTACTGCATGAAACTCGGTGCGAAATAGGCTGAACTAGTGCAATTAATGCAAAAGTTCGTGCCACGAACTCGCATCGGAATTTTTGGCAACGAATGCACGCGATCCACCCCATTGGACCCTAAACTCATGTTTTGGTGCGTTTTCGTAGTGTTTGAGTGCATTTGTCATTGTTTCATTACAATGTGAAACTCGGTGCAAAATGGGTTGAACTGGTGCAATTAATGGACAAGTTTGTGCCATAAAGTCATATCAATTTTTTTTGCAAAGAACGCACTCGATCCACCCCATTGGAACCAAACTCATGTTCTGGAGCATTTCGTAGTCTTTCGGTGCTTTTGGCAATGTTTCGTTACTACACGGATCTCGGTGCAAAATGGATTGAACTGGTGCAATTAATGGACAAGTTTGTGCCATTAAGTCGCTTTGGAATTTTTCGCAACGAACGCACTCGATCCATCCCATTGGACCCTGAACTCAAGTATTGGTTTGTTTCGTACTGTTTGGTGCATTTTTGATTTGTTTCGTTACTGCACGAAACTCGGTGCAAAATGGGTTTAACTTGTGCAATTAATGAAGAAGTTCATGCCACGAAATCGCATCGGAGATTTTCGCAATGAACGCACCCGATCCACCCCATTGGATGCTAAACTCATGATATGGTGCGTTTTGTAGTGTTTGGGTGCATTTTGGATTGTTTCGTTACTGCATGAAACTCAGTGCGAAATAGGTTGAACTGGTGCTATTAATGCAAAAGTTCGTGCCACGAACTCGCACCGGAATTTTTGGCAACGAACGCACGTGATCCACCCCATTGGACCCTAAACTCATGTTTTGGTGCATTTTCATAGTGTTCCGGTGCCTTTGGCAATATTTCATTACTACACAGATCTCGGTGCAAAATGGGTTGAACTGGTGCAATTAATGGACAAGTTTGTGCCATTAAGTCGCATTGGATTTTTTTCGCAACGAACGCACCCGATCTACCCCATTGGACCCTAAACTCAAGTATTAGTTTGTTTCGTACTATTTGGGTGAATTTTGGATTTGTTTCATTACTGCACGAAACTCGGTGCAAAATGGGTTGAACCAGTGCAATTAATGAAGAAGTTCGTGCCACGAAATCGCATCAGAGATTTTCGCAATGGAAGAACCCGATCCACCCCATTGGACCCTGAACTCAAGTATTGGTTTGTTTCGTACTGTTTGGTGCATTTTGGATTTGTTTCGTTACTGCACGAAACTCGGTGCAATACGGGTTGAACTAGTGCAATTAATGAAGAAGTTTGTGCCACAAAATCGCATCAGAGTTTTTCGCAATGAACACACCCGATCCACCCCATTGGATGCTAAACTCATGAATTGGTGCGTTTTGTAGTGTTTGGGTGCATTTTGGATTGTTTCGTTACTGCATGAAACTCGGTGCGAAATAGGCTGAACTGCTGCAAGTAATGCAAAAGTTCGTGCCACGAACTCGCATCGGAATTTTTGGCAACGAACACACACAATCCACCCCATTGGACCCTAAACTCATGTTTTGGTGCGTTTTCGTAGTGTTTGGGTGCATTTGTCAATGTTTTGTTACTACATGAAACTCGGTGCAAAATGGGTTGAACTGGCGCAATTAATGCACAAGTTTGTGCCATAAAGTCGCATCGGAATTTTTCATAAAGAACGCACTCGATCCGCCCCATTACAACGAAACTCATGTTCTGGAGCATTTCTTAGTGTTTCGGTGCATTTGGCAATGTTTCATTACTACACGGAACTCGGTGCAAAATGGGTTGAACTAGTGCAATTAATGAAGAAGTTCGTGCGACGAAATCGCATCAGAGTTTTTCATAATGAACGCACCCGATCCACCCCATTGGATGCTAAACTCATGAATTGGTGCGTTTTGTAGTGTTTGGGTGCATTTTGGATTGTTTCGTTACTGCATGAAACTCGGTGCGAAATAGGCTGAACAAGTGCAATTAATGCAAAAGTTCGTGCCACGAACTCGCATCGGAATTTTTGGCAACGAATGCACGCGATCCACCCCATTGGACCCTAAACTCATGTTTTGGTGCGTTTTCGTAGTGTTTGAGTGCATTTGTCATTGTTTCATTACAATGTGAAACTCGGTGCAAAATGGGTTGAACTGGTGCAATTAATGGACAAGTTTGTGCCATAAAGTCGCATCAAAATTTTTTGCAAAGAACGCACTCGATCCACCCCATTGGAACCAAACTCATGTTCTGGAGCATTTCGTAGTCTTTCGGTGCTTTTGGCAATGTTTCGTTACTACACGGATCTCGGTGCAAAATGGGTTGAACCAGTGCAATTAATGAAGAAGTTCGTGCCACGAAATCGCATCAGAGATTTTCGCAATGGAAGAACCCGATCCATCCCATTGGACCCTGAACTCAAGTATTGGTTTGTTTCGTACTGTTTGGTGCATTTTGGATTTGTTTCGTTACTGCACGAAACTCGTTGCAATACGGGTTGAACTAGTGCAATTAATGAAGAAGTTTGTGCCACAAAATCGCATCAGAGTTTTTCGCAATGAACACACCCGATCCACCCCATTGGATGCTAAACTCATGAATTGGTGCGTTTTGTAGTGTTTGGGTGCATTTTGGATTGTTTCGTTACTGCATGAAACTCGGTGCGAAATAGGCTGAACTGGTGCAAGTAATGCAAAAGTTCGTGCCACGAACTCGCATCGGAATTTTTGGCAACGAATGCACGCGATCCACCCCATTGGACGCTAAACTCATGTTTTGGTGCGTTTTCGTAGTGTTTGAGTGCATTTGTCATTGTTTCATTACAATGTGAAACTCGGTGCAAAATGGGTTGAACTGGTGCAATTAATGGACAAGTTTGTGCCATAAAGTCGCATCAAAATTTTTTTGCAAAGAACGCACTCGATCCACCCCATTGGAACCAAACTCATGTTCTGGAGCATTTCGTAGTCTTTCGGTGCTTTTGGCAATGTTTCGTTACTACACGGATCTCGGTGCAAAATGGGTTGAACTGGTGCAATTAATGGACAAGTTTGTGCCATTAAGTCGCTTTGGAATTTTTCGCAACGAACGCACCCGATCCATCCCATTGGACCCTGAACTCAAGTATTGGTTTGTTTCGTATTGTTTGGTGCATTTTGGATTTGTTTCGTTACTGCACGAAACTCGGTGCAAAATGGGTTTAACTTGTCCAATTAATGAAGAAGTTCATGCCACGAAATCGCATCGGAGATTTTCGCAATGAACGCACCCGATCCACCCAATTGGATGCTAAACTCATGATTTGGTGCGTTTTGTAGTGTTTGGGTGCATTTTGGATTGTTTCGTTACTGCATGAAACTCAGTGCGAAATAGGTTGAACTGGTGCTATTAATGCAAAAGTTCGTGCCACGAACTCGCACCGGAATTTTTGGCAACGAACGCACGCGATCCACCCCATTGGACCCTAAACTCATGTTTTGGTGCATTTTCATAGTGTTCCGGTTCCTTTGGCAATATTTCATTACTACACGGATCTCGGTGCAAAATGGGTTGAACTAGTGCAATTAATGGACAAGTTTGTGCCATTAAGTCGCATTGGATTTTTTTCGCAACGAACGCACCCGATCCACCCCATTGGACCCTAAACTCAAGTATTAGTTTGTTTCGTACTATTTGGGTGAATTTTGGATTTGTTTCATTACTGCACGAAACTCGGTGCAAAATGGGTTGAACTAGTGCAATTAATGAAGAAGTTCGTGCCACGAAATCGCATCAGAGATTTTCGCAATGAACGCACCCGATCCACCCCATTGGACCCTGAATTCAAGTATTGGTTTGTTTCGTACTGTTTGGTGCATTTTGGATTTGTTTCGTTACTGCACGAAACTCGGTGCCATACGGGTTGAACTAGTGCAATTAATGAAGAAGTTTGTGCCACAAAATCGCATCAGAGTTTTTCGCAATGAACACACCCGATCCACCCCATTGGATGCTAAACTCATGAATTGGTGCGTTTTGTAGTGTTTGGGTGCATTTTGAATTGTTTCGTTACTGCATGACACTCGGTGCAAAATAGGCTGAGCAATTAATGCAAAAGTTCGTGCCACGAACTCGCATCGGAATTTTTGGCAACGAACACACACAATCCACCCCATTGGACCCTAAACTCATGTTTTGGTGCGTTTTCGTAGTGTTTGGGTGCATTTGTCAATGTTTTGTTACTACATGAAACTCGGTGCAAAATGGGTTGAACTGGCGCAATTAATGCACAAGTTTGTGCCATAAAGTTGCATCGGAATTTTTCATAAAGAACGCACTCGATCCGCCCCATTACAACGAAACTCATGTTCTGGAGCATTTCTTAGTGTTTCGGTGCATTTGGCAATGTTTCATTACTACACGGAACTCGGTGCAAAATGGGTTGAACTAGTGCAATTAATGAAGAAGTTCGTGCCACGAAATCGCATCAGAGTTTTTCACAATGAACGCACCCGATCCACCCCATTGGACGCTAAACTCATGAATTGGTGCGTTTTGTAGTGTTTGGGTGCATTTTAGATTGTTTCGTTACTGCATGAAACTCGGTGCGAAATAGGCTGAACTAGTGCAATTAATGCAAAAGTTCGTGCCACGAACTCGCATCGGAATTTTTGGCAACGAATGCACGCGATCCACCCCATTGGACGCTAAACTCATGTTTTGGTGCGTTTTCGTAGTGTTTGAGTGCATTTGTCATTGTTTCATTACAATGTGAAACTCGGTGCAAAATGGGTTGAACTGGTGCAATTAATGGACAAGTTTGTGCCATAAAGTCGCATCAAAATTTTTTGCAAAGAACGCACTCGATCCACCCCATTGGAACCAAAGTCATGTTCTGGAGCATTTCGTAGTCTTTCGGTGCTTTTGGCAATGTTTCGTTACTACACGGATCTCGGTGCAAAATGGGTTGAACTGGTGCAATTAATGGACAAGTTTGTGCCATTAAGTCGCTTTGGAATTTTTCGCAACGAACGCACCCGATCCATCCCATTGGACCCTGAACTCAAGTATTGGTTTGTTTCGTATTGTTTGGTGCATTTTGGATTTGTTTCGTTACTGCACGAAACTCGGTGCAAAATGGGTTTAACTTGTGCAATTAATGAAGAAGTTCATGCCACGAAATCGCATCGGAGATTTTCGCAATGAACGCACCCGATCCACCCAATTGGATGCTAAACTCATGATTTGGTGCGTTTTGTAGTGTTTGGGTGCATTTTGGATTGTTTCGTTACTGCATGAAACTCAGTGCGAAATAGGTTGAACTGGTGCTATTAATGCAAAAGTTCGTGCCACGAACTCGCACCGGAATTTTTGGCAACGAACGCACGCGATCCACCCCATTGGACCCTAAACTCATGTTTTGGTGCATTTTCATAGTGTTCCGGTGCCTTTGGCAATATTTCATTACTACACGGATCTCGGTGCAAAATGGGTTGAACTGGTGCAATTAATGGACAAGTTTGTGCCATTAAGTCGCATTGGATTTTTTCGCAACGAACGCACCCGATCCACCCCATTGGACCCTAAACTCAAGTATTAGTTTGTTTCGTACTATTTGGGTGAATTTTGGATTTGTTTCATTACTGCACGAAACTCGGTGCAAAATGGGTTGAACTAGTGCAATTAATGAAGAAGTTCGTGCCACGAAATCGCATCAGAGATTTTCGCAATGAACGCACCCGATCCACCCCATTGGACCCTGAACTCAAGTATTGGTTTGTTTCGTACTGTTTGGTGCATTTTGGATTTGTTTCGTTACTGCACGAAACTCGGTGCCATATGGGTTGAACTAGTGCAATTAATGAAGAAGTTTGTGCCACAAAATCGCATCAGAGTTTTTCGCAATGAACACACCCGATCCACCCCATTGGATGCTAAACTCATGAATTGGTGCGTTTTGTAGTGTTTGGGTGCATTTTGAATTGTTTCGTTACTGCATGAAACTCGGTGCGAAATAGGCTGAGCAATTAATGCAAAAGTTCGTGCCACGAACTCGCATCGGAATTTTTGGCAACGAACACACACAATCCACCCCATTGGACCCTAAACTCATGTTTTGGTGCGTTTTTGTAGTGTTTGGGTGCATTTGTCAATGTTTTGTTACTACATGAAACTCGGTGCAAAATGGGTTGAACTGGCGCAATTAATGCACAAGTTTGTGCCATAAAGTTGCATCGGAATTTTTCATAAAGAACGCACTCGATCCGCCCCATTACAACGAAACTCATGTTCTGGAGCATTTCTTAGTGTTTCGGTGCATTTGGCAATGTTTCATTACTACACGGAACTCGGTGCAAAATGGGTTGAACTAGTGCAATTAATGAAGAAGTTCGTGCCACGAAATCGCATCAGAGTTTTTCACAATGAACGCACCCGATCCACCCCATTGGACGCTAAACTCATGAATTGGTGCGTTTTGTAGTGTTTGGGTGCATTTTAGATTGTTTCGTTGCTGCATGAAACTCGGTGCGAAATAGGCTGAACTAGTGCAATTAATGCAAAAGTTCGTGCCACGAACTCGCATCGGAATTTTTGGCAACGAATGCACGCGATCCACCCCATTGGACGCTAAACTCATGTTTTGGTGCGTTTTCGTAGTGTTTGAGTGCATTTGTCATTGTTTCATTACAATGTGAAACTCGGTGCAAAATGGGTTGAACTGGTGCAATTAATGGACAAGTTTGTGCCATAAAGTCGCATCAAAATTTTTTGCAAAGAACGCACTCGATCCACCCCATTGGAACCAAACTCATGTTCTGGAGCATTTCGTAGTCTTTCGGTGCTTTTGGCAATGTTTCGTTACTACACGGATCTCGGTGCAAAATGGGTTGAACTGGTGCAATTAATGGACAAGTTTGTGCCATTAAGTCGCTTTGGAATTTTTCGCAACGAACGCACCCGATCCATCCCATTGGACCCTGAACTCAAGTATTGGTTTGTTTCGTATTGTTTGGTGCATTTTGGATTTGTTTCGTTACTGCACGAAACTCGGTGCAAAATGGGTTTAACTTGTGCAATTAATGAAGAAGTTCATGCCACGAAATCGCATCGGAGATTTTCGCAATGAACGCACCCGATCCACCCAATTGGATGCTAAACTCATGATTTGGTGCGTTTTGTAGTGTTTGGGTGCATTTTGGATTGTTTCGTTACTGCATGAAAATCAGTGCGAAATAGGTTGAACTGGTGCTATTAATGCAAAAGTTCGTGCCACGAACTCGCACCGGAATTTTTGGCAACGAACGCACGCGATCCACCCCATTGGACCCTAAACTCATATTTTGGTGCATTTTCATAGTGTTCCGGTGCCTTTGGCAATATTTCATTACTACACGGATCTCGGTGCAAAATGGGTTGAACTGGTGCAATTAATGGACAAGTTTGTGCCATTAAGTCGCATTGGATTTTTTTCGCAACGAACGCACCCGATCCACCCCATTGGACCCTAAACTCAAGTATTAGTTTGTTTCGTACTATTTGGGTGAATTTTGGATTTGTTTCATTACTGCACGAAACTCGGTGCAAAATGGGTTGAACTAGTGCAATTAATGAAGAAGTTCGTGCCACGAAATCGCATCAGAGATTTTCGCAATGAACGCACCCGATCCACCCCATTGGACCCTGAACTCAAGTATTGGTTTGTTTCGTACTGTTTGGTGCATTTTGGATTTGTTTCGTTACTGCACGAAACTCGGTGCCATACGGGTTGAACTAGTGCAATTAATGAAGAAGTTTGTGCCACAAAATCGCATCAGAGTTTTTCGCAATGAACACACCCGATCCACCCCATTGGATGCTAAACTCATGAATTGGTGCGTTTTGTAGTGTTTGGGTGCATTTTGAATTGTTTCGTTACTGCATGACACTCGGTGCAAAATAGGCTGAGCAATTAATGCAAAAGTTCGTGCCACGAACTCGCATCGGAATTTTTGGCAACGAACACACACAATCCACCCCATTGGACCCTAAACTCATGTTTTGGTGCGTTTTTGTAGTGTTTGGGTGCATTTGTCAATGTTTTGTTACTACATGAAACTCGGTGCAAAATGGGTTGAACTGGCGCAATTAATGCACAAGTTTGTGCCATAAAGTTGCATCGGAATTTTTCATAAAGAACGCACTCGATCCGCCCCATTACAACGAAACTCATGTTCTGGAGCATTTCTTAGTGTTTCGGTGCATTTGGCAATGTTTCATTACTACACGGAACTCGGTGCAAAATGGGTTGAACTAGTGCAATTAATGAAGAAGTTCGTGCCACGAAATCGCATCAGAGTTTTTCACAATGAACGCACCCGATCCACCCCATTGGACGCTAAACTCATGAATTGGTGCGTTTTGTAGTGTTTGGGTGCATTTTAGATTGTTTCGTTGCTGCATGAAACTCGGTGCGAAATAGGCTGAACTAGTGCAATTAATGCAAAAGTTCGTGCCACGAACTCGCATCGGAATTTTTGGCAACGAATGCACGCGATCCACCCCATTGGACGCTAAACTCATGTTTTGGTGCGTTTTCGTAGTGTTTGAGTGCATTTGTCATTGTTTCATTACAATGTGAAACTCGGTGCAAAATGGGTTGAACTGGTGCAATTAATGGACAAGTTTGTGCCATAAAGTCGCATCAAAATTTTTTGCAAAGAACGCACTCGATCCACCCCATTGGAACCAAACTCATGTTCTGGAGCATTTCGTAGTCTTTCGGTGCTTTTGGCAATGTTTCGTTACTACACGGATCTCGGTGCAAAATGGGTTGAACTGGTGCAATTAATGGACAAGTTTGTGCCATTAAGTCGCTTTGGAATTTTTCGCAACGAACGCACCCGATCCATCCCATTGGACCCTGAACTCAAGTATTGGTTTGTTTCGTATTGTTTGGTGCATTTTGGATTTGTTTCGTTACTGCACGAAACTCGGTGCAAAATGGGTTTAACTTGTGCAATTAATGAAGAAGTTCATGCCACGAAATCGCATCGGAGATTTTCGCAATGAACGCACCCGATCCACCCAATTGGATGCTAAACTCATGATTTGGTGCGTTTTGTAGTGTTTGGGTGCATTTTGGATTGTTTCGTTACTGCATGAAAATCAGTGCGAAATAGGTTGAACTGGTGCTATTAATGCAAAAGTTCGTGCCACGAACTCGCACCGGAATTTTTGGCAACGAACGCACGCGATCCACCCCATTGGACCCTAAACTCATGTTTTGGTGCATTTTCATAGTGTTCCGGTGCCTTTGGCAATATTTCATTACTACACGGATCTCGGTGCAAAATGGGTTGAACTGGTGCAATTAATGGACAAGTTTGTGCCATTAAGTCGCATTGGATTTTTTTCGCAACGAACGCACCCGATCCACCCCATTGGACCCTAAACTCAAGTATTAGTTTGTTTCGTACTATTTGGGTGAATTTTGGATTTGTTTCATTACTGCACGAAACTCGGTGCAAAATGGGTTGAACTAGTGCAATTAATGAAGAAGTTCGTGCCACGAAATCGCATCAGAGATTTTCGCAATGAACGCACCCGATCCACCCCATTGGACCCTGAACTCAAGTATTGGTTTGTTTCGTACTGTTTGGTGCATTTTGGATTTGTTTCGTTACTGCACGAAACTCGGTGCCATACGGGTTGAACTAGTGCAATTAATGAAGAAGTTTGTGCCACAAAATCGCATCAGAGTTTTTCGCAATGAACACACCCGATCCACCCCATTGGATGCTAAACTCATGAATTGGTGCGTTTTGTAGTGTTTGGGTGCATTTTGAATTGTTTCGTTACTGCATGACACTCGGTGCAAAATAGGCTGAGCAATTAATGCAAAAGTTCGTGCCACGTACTCGCATCGGAATTTTTGGCAACGAACACACACAATCCACCCCATTGGACCCTAAACTCATGTTTTGGTGCGTTTTTGTAGTGTTTGGGTGCATTTGTCAATGTTTTGTTACTACATGAAACTCGGTGCAAAATGGGTTGAACTGGCGCAATTAATGCACAAGTTTGTGCCATAAAGTTGCATCGGAATTTTTCATAAAGAACGCACTCGATCCGCCCCATTACAACGAAACTCATGTTCTGGAGCATTTCTTAGTGTTTCGGTGCATTTGGCAATGTTTCATTACTACACGGAACTCGGTGCAAAATGGGTTGAACTAGTGCAATTAATGAAGAAGTTCGTGCCACGAAATCGCATCAGAGTTTTTCACAATGAACGCACCCGATCCACCCCATTGGACGCTAAACTCATGAATTGGTGCGTTTTGTAGTGTTTGGGTGCATTTTAGATTGTTTCGTTGCTGCATGAAACTCGGTGCGAAATAGGCTGAACTAGTGCAATTAATGCAAAAGTTCGTGCCACGAACTCGCATCGGAATTTTTGGCAACGAATGCACGCGATCCACCCCATTGGACGCTAAACTCATGTTTTGGTGCGTTTTCGTAGTGTTTGAGTGCATTTGTCATTGTTTCATTACAATGTGAAACTCGGTGCAAAATGGGTTGAACTGGTGCAATTAATGGACAAGTTTGTGCCATAAAGTCGCATCAAAATTTTTTGCAAAGAACGCACTCGATCCACCCCATTGGAACCAAACTCATGTTCTGGAGCATTTCGTAGTCTTTCGGTGCTTTTGGCAATGTTTCGTTACTACACGGATCTCGGTGCAAAATGGGTTGAACTGGTGCAATTAATGGACAAGTTTGTGCCATTAAGTCGCTTTGGAATTTTTCGCAACGAACGCACCCGATCCATCCCATTGGACCCTGAACTCAAGTATTGGTTTGTTTCGTATTGTTTGGTGCATTTTGGATTTGTTTCGTTACTGCACGAAACTCGGTGCAAAATGGGTTTAACTTGTGCAATTAATGAAGAAGTTCATGCCACGAAATCGCATCGGAGATTTTCGCAATGAACGCACCCGATCCACCCAATTGGATGCTAAACTCATGATTTGGTGCGTTTTGTAGTGTTTGGGTGCATTTTGGATTGTTTCGTTACTGCATGAAAATCAGTGCGAAATAGGTTGAACTGGTGCTATTAATGCAAAAGTTCGTGCCACGAACTCGCACCGGAATTTTTGGCAACGAACGCACGCGATCCACCCCATTGGACCCTAAACTCATGTTTTGGTGCATTTTCATAGTGTTCCGGTGCCTTTGGCAATATTTCATTACTACACGGATCTCGGTGCAAAATGGGTTGAACTGGTGCAATTAATGGACAAGTTTGTGCCATTAAGTCGCATTGGATTTTTTTCGCAACGAACGCACCCGATCCACCCCATTGGACCCTAAACTCAAGTATTAGTTTGTTTCGTACTATTTGGGTGAATTTTGGATTTGTTTCATTACTGCACGAAACTCGATGCAAAATGGGTTGAACTAGTGCAATTAATGAAGAAGTTCGTGCCACGAAATCGCATCAGAGATTTTCGCAATGAACGCACCCGATCCACCCCATTGGACCCTGAACTCAAGTATTGGTTTGTTTCGTACTGTTTGGTGCATTTTGGATTTGTTTCGTTACTGCACGAAACTCGGTGCCATACGGGTTGAACTAGTGCAATTAATGAAGAAGTTTGTGCCACAAAATCGCATCAGAGTTTTTCGCAATGAACACACCCGATCCACCCCATTGGATGCTAAACTCATGAATTGGTGCGTTTTGTAGTGTTTGGGTGCATTTTGAATTGTTTCGTTACTGCATGACACTCGGTGCAAAATAGGCTGAGCAATTAATGCAAAAGTTCGTGCCACGAACTCGCATCGGAATTTTTGGCAACGAACACACACAATCCACCCCATTGGACCCTAAACTCATGTTTTGGTGCGTTTTTGTAGTGTTTGGGTGCATTTGTCAATGTTTTGTTACTACATGAAACTCGGTGCAAAATGGGTTGAACTGGCGCAATTAATGCACAAGTTTGTGCCATAAAGTTGCATCGGAATTTTTCATAAAGAACGCACTCGATCCGCCCCATTACAACGAAACTCATGTTCTGGAGCATTTCTTAGTGTTTCGGTGCATTTGGCAATGTTTCATTACTACACGGAACTCGGTGCAAAATGGGTTGAACTAGTGCAATTAATGAAGAAGTTCGTGCCACGAAATCGCATCAGAGTTTTTCACAATGAACGCACCCGATCCACCCCATTGGACGCTAAACTCATGAATTGGTGCGTTTTGTAGTGTTTGGGTGCATTTTAGATTGTTTCGTTGCTGCATGAAACTCGGTGCGAAATAGGCTGAACTAGTGCAATTAATGCAAAAGTTCGTGCCACGAACTCGCATCGGAATTTTTGGCAACGAATGCACGCGATCCACCCCATTGGACGCTAAACTCATGTTTTGGTGCGTTTTCGTAGTGTTTGAGTGCATTTGTCATTGTTTCATTACAATGTGAAACTCGGTGCAAAATGGGTTGAACTGGTGCAATTAATGGACAAGTTTGTGCCATAAAGTCGCATCAAAATTTTTTGCAAAGAACGCACTCGATCCACCCCATTGGAACCAAACTCATGTTCTGGAGCATTTCGTAGTCTTTCGGTGCTTTTGGCAATGTTTCGTTACTACACGGATCTCGGTGCAAAATGGGTTGAACTGGTGCAATTAATGGACAAGTTTGTGCCATTAAGTCGCTTTGGAATTTTTCGCAACGAACGCACCCGATCCATCCCATTGGACCCTGAACTCAAGTATTGGTTTGTTTCGTATTGTTTGGTGCATTTTGGATTTGTTTCGTTACTGCACGAAACTCGGTGCAAAATGGGTTTAACTTGTGCAATTAATGAAGAAGTTCATGCCACGAAATCGCATCGGAGATTTTCGCAATGAACGCACCCGATCCACCCAATTGGATGCTAAACTCATGATTTGGTGCGTTTTGTAGTGTTTGGGTGCATTTTGGATTGTTTCGTTACTGCATGAAAATCAGTGCGAAATAGGTTGAACTGGTGCTATTAATGCAAAAGTTCGTGCCACGAACTCGCACCGGAATTTTTGGCAACGAACGCACGCGATCCACCCCATTGGACCCTAAACTCATGTTTTGGTGCATTTTCATAGTGTTCCGGTGCCTTTGGCAATATTTCATTACTACACGGATCTCGGTGCAAAATGGGTTGAACTGGTGCAATTAATGGACAAGTTTGTGCCATTAAGTCGCATTGGATTTTTTTCGCAACGAACGCACCCGATCCACCCCATTGGACCCTAAACTCAAGTATTAGTTTGTTTCGTACTATTTGGGTGAATTTTGGATTTGTTTCATTACTGCACGAAACTCGGTGCAAAATGGGTTGAACTAGTGCAATTAATGAAGAAGTTCGTGCCACGAAATCGCATCAGAGATTTTCGCAATGAACGCACCCGATCCACCCCATTGGACCCTGAACTCAAGTATTGGTTTGTTTCGTACTGTTTGGTGCATTTTGGATTTGTTTCGTTACTGCACGAAACTCGGTGCCATACGGGTTGAACTAGTGCAATTAATGAAGAAGTTTGTGCCACAAAATCGCATCAGAGTTTTTCGCAATGAACACACCCGATCCACCCCATTGGATGCTAAACTCATGAATTGGTGCGTTTTGTAGTGTTTGGGTGCATTTTGGATTGTTTCGTTACTGCATGAAACTCGGTGCGAAATAGGCTGAGCAATTAATGCAAAAGTTCGTGCCACGAACTCGCATCGGAATTTTTGGCAACGAACACACACAATCCACCCCATTGGACCCTAAACTCATGTTTTGGTGCGTTTTCGTAGTGTTTGGGTGCATTTGTCAATGTTTTGTTACTACATGAAACTCGGTGCAAAATGGGTTGAACTGGCGCAATTAATGCACAAGTTTGTGCCATAAAGTTGCATCGGAATTTTTCATAAAGAACGCACTCGATCCGCCCCATTACAACGAAACTCATGTTCTGGAGCATTTCTTAGTGTTTCGGTGCATTTGGCAATGTTTCATTACTACACGGAACTCGGTGCAAAATAGGTTGAACTAGTGCAATTAATGAAGAAGTTCGTGCCACGAATCGCATCAGAGTTTTCAATGAACGCACCGAAGAAGTTCGTGCCACGAAATCGCATCAGAGTTTTTCACAATGAACGCACCCGATCCACCCCATTGGACGCTAAACTCATGAATTGGTGCGTTTTGTAGTGTTTGGGTGCATTTTAGATTGTTTCGTTACTGCATGAAACTCGGTGCGAAATAGGCTGAACTAGTACAATTAATGCAAAAGTTCGTGCCACGAACTCGCATCGGAATTTTTGGCAACGAATGCACGCGATCCACCCCATTGGACCCTAAACTCATGTTTTGGTGCGTTTTCATAGTGTTTGAGTGCATTTGTCATTGTTTCATTACAATGTGAAACTCGGTGCAAAATGGGTTGAACTGGTGCAATTAATGGACAAGTTTGTGCCATAAAGTCACATCAAAATTTTTTGCAAAGAACGCACTCGATCCACCCCATTGGAACCAAACTCATGTTCTGGAGCATTTCGTAGTCTTTCGGTGCTTTTGGCAATGTTTCGTTACTACACGGATCTCGGTGCAAAATGGGTTGAACTGGTGCAATTAATGGACAAGTTTGTGCCATTAAGTCGCTTTGGAATTTTTCGCAACGAACGCACCCGATCCATCCCATTGGACCCTGAACTCAAGTATTGGTTTGTTTCGTATTGTTTGGTGCATTTTGGATTTGTTTCGTTACTGCACGAAACTCGGTGCAAAATGGGTTTAACTTGTGCAATTAATGAAGAAGTTCATGCCACGAAATCGCATCGGAGATTTTCGCAATGAACGCACCCGATCCACCCAATTGGATGCTAAACTCATGATTTGGTGCGTTTTGTAGTGTTTGGGTGCATTTTGGATTGTTTCGTTACTGCATGAAACTCAGTGCGAAATAGGTTGAACTGGTGCTATTAATGCAAAAGTTCGTGCCACGAACTCGCACCGGAATTTTTGGCAACGAACGCACGCGATCCACCCCATTGGACCCTAAACTCATGTTTTGGTGCATTTTCATAGTGTTCCGGTGCCTTTGGCAATATTTCATTACTACACGGATCTCGGTGCAAAATGGGTTGAACTGGTGCAATTAATGGACAAGTTTGTGCCATTAAGTCGCATTGGATTTTTTTCGCAACGAACGCACCCGATCCACCCCATTGGACCCTAAACTCAAGTATTAGTTTGTTTCGTACTATTTGGGTGAATTTTGGATTTGTTTCATTACTGCACGAAACTCGGTGCAAAATGGGTTGAACTAGTGCAATTAATGAAGAAGTTCGTGCCACGAAATCGCATCAGAGATTTTCGCAATGAACGCACCCGATCCACCCCATTGGACCCTGAACTCAAGTATTGGTTTGTTTCGTACTGTTTGGTGCATTTTGGATTTGTTTCGTTACTGCACGAAACTCGGTGCCATACGGGTTGAACTAGTGCAATTAATGAAGAAGTTTGTGCCACAAAATCGCATCAGAGTTTTTCGCAATGAACACACCCGATCCACCCCATTGGATGCTAAACTCATGAATTGGTGCGTTTTGTAGTGTTTGGGTGCATTTTGGATTGTTTCGTTACTGCATGAAACTCGGTGCGAAATAGGCTGAGCAATTAATGCAAAAGTTCGTGCCACGAACTCGCATCGGAATTTTTGGCAACGAACACACACAATCCACCCCATTGGACCCTAAACTCATGTTTTGGTGCGTTTTCGTAGTGTTTGGGTGCATTTGTCAATGTTTTGTTACTACATGAAACTCGGTGCAAAATGGGTTGAACTGGCGCAATTAATGCACAAGTTTGTGCCATAAAGTTGCATCGGAATTTTTCATAAAGAACGCACTCGATCCGCCCCATTACAACGAAACTCATGTTCTGGAGCATTTCTTAGTGTTTCGGTGCATTTGGCAATGTTTCATTACTACACGGAACTCGGTGCAAAATGGGTTGAACTAGTGCAATTAATGAAGAAGTTCGTGCCACGAAATCGCATCAGAGTTTTTCACAATGAACGCACCCGATCCACCCCATTGGACGCTAAACTCATGAATTGGTGCGTTTTGTAGTGTTTGGGTGCATTTTAGATTGTTTCGTTGCTGCATGAAACTCGGTGCGAAATAGGCTGAACTAGTGCAATTAATGCAAAAGTTCGTGCCACGAACTCGCATCGGAATTTTTGGCAACGAATGCACGCGATCCACCCCATTGGACGCTAAACTCATGTTTTGGTGCGTTTTCGTAGTGTTTGAGTGCATTTGTCATTGTTTCATTACAATGTGAAACTCGGTGCAAAATGGGTTGAACTGGTGCAATTAATGGACAAGTTTGTGCCATAAAGTCGCATCAAAATTTTTTGCAAAGAACGCACTCGATCCACCCCATTGGAACCAAACTCATGTTCTGGAGCATTTCGTAGTCTTTCGGTGCTTTTGGCAATGTTTCGTTACTACACGGATCTCGGTGCAAAATGGGTTGAACTGGTGCAATTAATGGACAAGTTTGTGCCATTAAGTCGCTTTGGAATTTTTCGCAACGAACGCACCCGATCCATCCCATTGGACCCTGAACTCAAGTATTGGTTTGTTTCGTATTGTTTGGTGCATTTTGGATTTGTTTCGTTACTGCACGAAACTCGGTGCAAAATGGGTTTAACTTGTGCAATTAATGAAGAAGTTCATGCCACGAAATCGCATCGGAGATTTTCGCAATGAACGCACCCGATCCACCCAATTGGATGCTAAACTCATGATTTGGTGCGTTTTGTAGTGTTTGGGTGCATTTTGGATTGTTTCGTTACTGCATGAAACTCAGTGCGAAATAGGTTGAACTGGTGCTATTAATGCAAAAGTTCGTGCCACGAACTCGCACCGGAATTTTTGGCAACGAACGCACGCGATCCACCCCATTGGACCCTAAACTCATGTTTTGGTGCATTTTCATAGTGTTCCGGTGCCTTTGGCAATATTTCATTACTACACGGATCTCGGTGCAAAATGGGTTGAACTGGTGCAATTAATGGACAAGTTTGTGCCATTAAGTCGCATTGGATTTTTTTCGCAACGAACGCACCCGATCCACCCCATTGGACCCTAAACTCAAGTATTAGTTTGTTTCGTACTATTTGGGTGAATTTTGGATTTGTTTCATTACTGCACGAAACTCGGTGCAAAATGGGTTGAACTAGTGCAATTAATGAAGAAGTTCGTGCCACGAAATCGCATCAGAGATTTTCGCAATGAACGCACCCGATCCACCCCATTGGACCCTGAACTCAAGTATTGGTTTGTTTCGTACTGTTTGGTGCATTTTGGATTTGTTTCGTTACTGCACGAAACTCGGTGCCATACGGGTTGAACTAGTGCAATTAATGAAGAAGTTTGTGCCACAAAATCGCATCAGAGTTTTTCGCAATGAACACACCCGATCCACCCCATTGGATGCTAAACTCATGAATTGGTGCGTTTTGTAGTGTTTGGGTGCATTTTGGAATTGTTTCGTTACTGCATGAAACTCGGTGCGAAATAGGCTGAGCAATTAATGCAAAAGTTCGTGCCACGAACTCGCATCGGAATTTTTGGCAACGAACACACACAATCCACCCCATTGGACCCTAAACTCATGTTTTGGTGCGTTTTCGTAGTGTTTGGGTGCATTTGTCAATGTTTTGTTACTACATGAAACTCGGTGCAAAATGGGTTGAACTGGCGCAATTAATGCACAAGTTTGTGCCATAAAGTTGCATCGGAATTTTTCATAAAGAACGCACTCGATCCGCCCCATTACAACGAAACTCATGTTCTGGAGCATTTCTTAGTGTTTCGGTGCATTTGGCAATGTTTCATTACTACACGGAACTCGGTGCAAAATGGGTTGAACTAGTGCAATTAATGAAGAAGTTCGTGCCACGAAATCGCATCAGAGTTTTTCACAATGAACGCACCCGATCCACCCCATTGGACGCTAAACTCATGAATTGGTGCGTTTTGTAGTGTTTGGGTGCATTTTAGATTGTTTCGTTACTGCATGAAACTCGGTGCGAAATAGGCTGAACTAGTGCAATTAATGCAAAAGTTCGTGCCACGAACTCGCATCGGAATTTTTGGCAACGAATGCACGCGATCCACCCCATTGGACGCCTAAACTCATGTTTTGGTGCGTTTTCGTAGTGTTTGAGTGCATTTGTCATTGTTTCATTACAATGTGAAACTCGGTGCAAAATGGGTTGAACTGGTGCAATTAATGGACAAGTTTGTGCCATAAAGTCGCATCAAAATTTTTTGCAAAGAACGCACTCGATCCACCCCATTGGAACCAAACTCATGTTCTGGAGCATTTCGTAGTCTTTCGGTGCTTTTGGCAATGTTTCGTTACTACACGGATCTCGGTGCAAAATGGGTTGAACTGGTGCAATTAATGGACAAGTTTGTGCCATTAAGTCGCTTTGGAATTTTTCGCAACGAACGCACCCGATCCATCCCATTGGACCCTGAACTCAAGTATTGGTTTGTTTCGTATTGTTTGGTGCATTTTGGATTTGTTTCGTTACTGCACGAAACTCGGTGCAAAATGGGTTTAACTTGTGCAATTAATGAAGAAGTTCATGCCACGAAATCGCATCGGAGATTTTCGCAATGAACGCACCCGATCCACCCAATTGGATGCTAAACTCATGATTTGGTGCGTTTTGTAGTGTTTGGGTGCATTTTGGATTGTTTCGTTACTGCATGAAACTCAGTGCGAAATAGGTTGAACTGGTGCTATTAATGCAAAAGTTCGTGCCACGAACTCGCACCGGAATTTTTGGCAACGAACGCACGCGATCCACCCCATTGGACCCTAAACTCATGTTTTGGTGCATTTTCATAGTGTTCCGGTGCCTTTGGCAATATTTCATTACTACACGGATCTCGGTGCAAAATGGGTTGAACTGGTGCAATTAATGGACAAGTTTGTGCCATTAAGTCGCATTGGATTTTTTTCGCAACGAACGCACCCGATCCACCCCATTGGACCCTAAACTCAAGTATTAGTTTGTTTCGTACTATTTGGGTGAATTTTGGATTTGTTTCATTACTGCACGAAACTCGGTGCAAAATGGGTTGAACTAGTGCAATTAATGAAGAAGTTCGTGCCACGAAATCGCATCAGAGATTTTCGCAATGAACGCACCCGATCCACCCCATTGGACCCTGAACTCAAGTATTGGTTTGTTTCGTACTGTTTGGTGCATTTTGGATTTGTTTCGTTACTGCACGAAACTCGGTGCCATACGGGTTGAACTAGTGCAATTAATGAAGAAGTTTGTGCCACAAAATCGCATCAGAGTTTTTCGCAATGAACACACCCGATCCACCCCATTGGATGCTAAACTCATGAATTGGTGGGTTTTGTAGTGTTTGGGTGCATTTTGGATTGTTTCGTTACTGCATGAAACTCGGTGCGAAATAGGCTGAGCAATTAATGCAAAAGTTCGTGCCACGAACTCGCATCGGAATTTTTGGCAACGAACACACACAATCCACCCCATTGGACCCTAAACTCATGTTTTGGTGCGTTTTCGTAGTGTTTGGGTGCATTTGTCAATGTTTTGTTACTACATGAAACTCGGTGCAAAATGGGTTGAACTGGCGCAATTAATGCACAAGTTTGTGCCATAAAGTTGCATCGGAATTTTTCATAAAGAACGCACTCGATCCGCCCCATTACAACGAAACTCATGTTCTGGAGCATTTCTTAGTGTTTCGGTGCATTTGGCAATGTTTCATTACTACACGGAACTCGGTGCAAAATGGGTTGAACTAGTGCAATTAATGAAGAAGTTCGTGCCACGAAATCGCATCAGAGTTTTTCACAATGAACGCACCCGATCCACCCCATTGGACGCTAAACTCATGAATTGGTGCGTTTTGTAGTGTTTGGGTGCATTTTAGATTGTTTCGTTACTGCATGAAACTCGGTGCGAAATAGGCTGAACTAGTGCAATTAATGCAAAAGTTCGTGCCACGAACTCGCATCGGAATTTTTGGCAACGAATGCACGCGATCCACCCCATTGGACGCTAAACTCATGTTTTGGTGCGTTTTCGTAGTGTTTGAGTGCATTTGTCATTGTTTCATTACAATGTGAAACTCGGTGCAAAATGGGTTGAACTGGTGCAATTAATGGACAAGTTTGTGCCATAAAGTCGCATCAAAATTTTTTGCAAAGAACGCACTCGATCCACCCCATTGGTAACCAAACTCATGTTCTGGAGCATTTCGTAGTCTTTCGGTGCTTTTGGCAATGTTTCGTTACTACACGGATCTCGGTGCAAAATGGGTTGAACTGGTGCAATTAATGGACAAGTTTGTGCCATTAAGTCGCTTTGGAATTTTTCGCAACGAACGCACCCGATCCATCCCATTGGACCCTGAACTCAAGTATTGGTTTGTTTCGTATTGTTTGGTGCATTTTGGATTTGTTTCGTTACTGCACGAAACTCGGTGCAAAATGGGTTTAACTTGTGCAATTAATGAAGAAGTTCATGCCACGAAATCGCATCGGAGATTTTCGCAATGAACGCACCCGATCCACCCAATTGGATGCTAAACTCATGATTTGGTGCGTTTTGTAGTGTTTGGGTGCATTTTGGATTGTTTCGTTACTGCATGAAACTCAGTGCGAAATAGGTTGAACTGGTGCTATTAATGCAAAAGTTCGTGCCACGAACTCGCACCGGAATTTTTGGCAACGAACGCACGCGATCCACCCCATTGGACCCTAAACTCATGTTTTGGTGCATTTTCATAGTGTTCCGGTGCCTTTGGCAATATTTCATTACTACACGGATCTCGGTGCAAAATGGGTTGAACTGGTGCAATTAATGGACAAGTTTGTGCCATTAAGTCGCATTGGATTTTTTTCGCAACGAACGCACCCGATCCACCCCATTGGACCCTAAACTCAAGTATTAGTTTGTTTCGTACTATTTGGGTGAATTTTGGATTTGTTTCATTACTGCACGAAACTCGGTGCAAAATGGGTTGAACTAGTGCAATTAATGAAGAAGTTCGTGCCACGAAATCGCATCAGAGATTTTCGCAATGAACGCACCCGATCCACCCCATTGGACCCTGAACTCAAGTATTGGTTTGTTTCGTACTGTTTGGTGCATTTTGGATTTGTTTCGTTACTGCACGAAACTCGGTGCCATACGGGATTGAACTAGTGCAATTAATGAAGAAGTTTGTGCCACAAAATCGCATCAGAGTTTTTCGCAATGAACACACCCGATCCACCCCATTGGATGCTAAACTCATGAATTGGTGCGTTTTGTAGTGTTTGGGTGCATTTTGGATTGTTTCGTTACTGCATGAAACTCGGTGCGAAATAGGCTGAGCAATTAATGCAAAAGTTCGTGCCACGAACTCGCATCGGAATTTTTGGCAACGAACACACACAATCCACCCCATTGGACCCTAAACTCATGTTTTGGTGCGTTTTCGTAGTGTTTGGGTGCATTTGTCAATGTTTTGTTACTACATGAAACTCGGTGCAAAATGGGTTGAACTGGCGCAATTAATGCACAAGTTTGTGCCATAAAGTTCGCATCGGAATTTTTCATAAAGAACGCACTCGATCCGCCCCATTACAACGAAACTCATGTTCTGGAGCATTTCTTAGTGTTTCGGTGCATTTGGCAATGTTTCATTACTACACGGAACTCGGTGCAAAATGGGTTGAACTAGTGCAATTAATGAAGAAGTTCGTGCCACGAAATCGCATCAGAGTTTTTCACAATGAACGCACCCGATCCACCCCATTGGACGCTAAACTCATGAATTGGTGCGTTTTGTAGTGTTTGGGTGCATTTTAGATTGTTTCGTTACTGCATGAAACTCGGTGCGAAATAGGCTGAACTAGTGCAATTAATGCAAAAGTTCGTGCCACGAACTCGCATCGGAATTTTTGGCAACGAATGCACGCGATCCACCCCATTGGACCCTAAACTCATGTTTTGGTGCGTTTTCGTAGTGTTTGAGTGCATTTGTCATTGTTTCATTACAATGTGAAACTCGGTGCAAAATGGGTTGAACTGGTGCAATTAATGGACAAGTTTGTGCCATAAAGTCGCATCAAAATTTTTTGCAAAGAACGCACTCGATCCACCCCATTGGAACCAAACTCATGTTCTGGAGCATTTCGTAGTCTTTCGGTGCTTTTGGCAATGTTTCGTTACTACACGGATCTCGGTGCAAAATGGGTTGAACTGGTGCAATTAATGGACAAGTTTGTGCCATTAAGTCGCTTTGGAATTTTTCGCAACGAACGCACCCGATCCATCCCATTGGACCCTGAACTCAAGTATTGGTTTGTTTCGTATTGTTTGGTGCATTTTGGATTTGTTTTGTTACTGCACGAAACTCGGTGCAAAATGGGTTTAACTTGTGCAATTAATGAAGAAGTTCATGCCACGAAATCGCATCGGAGATTTTCGCAATGAACGCACCCGATCCACCCAATTGGATGCTAAACTCATGATTTGGTGCGTTTTGTAGTGTTTGGGTGCATTTTGGATTGTTTCGTTACTGCATGAAACTCAGTGCGAAATAGGTTGAACTGGTGCTATTAATGCAAAAGTTCGTGCCACGAACTCGCACCGGAATTTTTGGCAACGAACGCACGCGATCCACCCCATTGGACCCTAAACTCATGTTTTGGTGCATTTTCATAGTGTTCCGGTGCCTTTGGCAATATTTCATTACTACACGGATCTCGGTGCAAATGGGTTGAACTGGTGCAATTAATGGACAAGTTTGTGCCATTAAGTCGCATTGGATTTTTTTCGCAACGAACGCACCCGATCCACCCCATTGGACCCTAAACTCAAGTATTAGTTTGTTTCGTACTATTTGGGTGAATTTTGGATTTGTTTCATTACTGCACGAAACTCGGTGCAAAATGGGTTGAACTAGTGCAATTAATGAAGAAGTTCGTGCCACGAAATCGCATCAGAGATTTTCGCAATGAACGCACCCGATCCACCCCATTGGACCCTGAACTCAAGTATTGGTTTGTTTCGTACTGTTTGGTGCATTTTGGATTTGTTTCGTTACTGCACGAAACTCGGTGCCATACGGATTGAACTAGTGCAATTAATGAAGAAGTTTGTGCCACAAAATCGCATCAGAGTTTTTCGCAATGAACACACCCGATCCACCCCATTGGATGCTAAACTCATGAATTGGTGCGTTTTGTAGTGTTTGGGTGCATTTTGGATTGTTTCGTTACTGCATGAAACTCGGTGCGAAATAGGCTCAGCAATTAATGCAAAAGTTCGTGCCACGAACTCGCATCGGAATTTTTCGGCAACGAACACACACAATCCACCCCATTGGACCCTAAACTCATGTTTTGGTGCGTTTTCGTAGTGTTTGGGTGCATTTGTCAATGTTTTGTTACTACATGAAACTCGGTGCAAAATGGGTTGAACTGGCGCAATTAATGCACAAGTTTGTGCCATAAAGTCGCATCGGAATTTTTCATAAAGAACGCACTCGATCCGCCCCATTACAACGAAACTCATGTTCTGGAGCATTTCTTAGTGTTTCGGTGCATTTGGCAATGTTTCATTACTACACGGAACTCGGTGCAAAATGGGTTGAACTAGTGCAATTAATGAAGAAGTTCGTGCCACGAAATCGCATCAGAGTTTTTCACAATGAACGCACCCGATCCACCCCATTGGACGCTAAACTCATGAATTGGTGCGTTTTGTAGTGTTTGGGTGCATTTTAGATTGTTTCGTTACTGCATGAAACTCGGTGCGAAATAGGCTGAACTAGTGCAATTAATGCAAAAGTTCGTGCCACGAACTCGCATCGGAATTTTTGGCAACGAATGCACGCGATCCACCCCATTGGACCCTAAACTCATGTTTTGGTGCGTTTTCGTAGTGTTTGAGTGCATTTGTCATTGTTTCATTACAATGTGAAACTCGGTGCAAAATGGGTTGAACTGGTGCAATTAATGGACAAGTTTGTGCCATAAAGTCGCATCAAAATTTTTGCAAAGAACGCACTCGATCCACCCCATTGGAACCAAACTCATGTTCTGGAGCATTTCGTAGTCTTTCGGTGCTTTTGGCAATGTTTCGTTACTACACGGATTCTCGGTGCAAAATGGGTTGAAACTGGTGCAATTAATGGACAAGTTTGTGCCATTAAGTCGCTTTGGAATTTTTCGCAACGAACGCACCGATCCATCCCATTGGACCCTGAACTCAAGTATTGGTTTGTTTCGTATTGTTTGGTGCATTTTGGATTTGTTTTGTTACTGCACGAAACTCGGTGGCAAAATGGGTTTAACTTGTGCAATTAATGAAGAAGTTCATGCCACGAAATCGCATCGGAGATTTTCGCAATGAACGCACCCGATCCACCCAATTGGATGCTAAACTCATGATTTGGTGCGTTTGTAGTGTTTGGGTGCATTTTGGATTGTTTTCGTTACTGCATGAACTCAGTGCGAAATAGGTTGAACTGGTGCTATTAATGCAAAAGTTCGTGCCACGAACTCGCACCGGAATTTTTGGCAACGAACGCACGCGATCCACCCCATTGGACCCTAAACTCATGTTTGGTGCATTTTCATAGTGTTTCCGGTGCCTTTGGCAATATTTCATTACTACACGGATCTCGGTGCCAAAATGGGTTGAACTGGTGCAATTAATGGACAAGTTTGTGCCATTAAGTCGCATTGGATTTTTTTTTCGCAACGAACGCACCCGATCCACCCCCATTGGACCCTAAACTCAAGTATTAGTTGTTTCGTACTATTTGGGTGAATTTTGGATTTGTTTCATTACTGCACGAAACTCGGTGCAAAATGGGTTTGAACTAGTGCAATTAATGAAGACGTTCGTGCCACGAAATCGCATCAGAGATTTTTCGCAATGACGCACCCCGATCCACCCCATTGGACCCTGAACTCAAGTATTGGTTTTGTTTCGTACTGTTTGTTGCATTTTGGATTTGTTTTCGTTACTGCACGAAACTCGGTGCCATACGGGATTGAACTAGTGCAATTAATGAAGAAGTTTGTGCCACAAAATCGCATCAGAGTTTTTCGCAATGAACACACCCGATCCACCCCATTGGATGCTAAACTCATGAATTGGTGCGTTTTGTAGTGTTTGGGTGCATTTTGGATTGTTTCGTTACTGCATGAAACTCGGTGCGAAATAGGCTGAGCAATTAATGCAAAAGTTCGTGCCACGAACTCGCATCGGAATTTTTGGCAACGAACACACACAAATCCACCCCATTGGACCCTAAACTCATGTTTTGGTGCGTTTTCGTAGTGTTTGGGTGCATTTGTCAATGTTTTGTTACTACATGAAACTCGGTGCAAAATGGGTTGAACTGGCGCAATTAATGCACAAGTTTGTGCCATAAAGTCGCATCGGAATTTTTCATAAAGAACGCACTCGATCCGCCCCATTACAACGAAACTCATGTTCTGGAGCATTTCTTAGTGTTTCGGTGCATTTGGCAATGTTTCATTACTACACGAACTCGGTGCAAATGGGTTGAACTAGTGCAATTAATGAAGAAGTTCGTGCCACGAAATCGCATCAGAGTTTTCACAATGAACGCACCGATCCACCCCATTG
>NW_024376388.1:0-65728 GCF_016808335.1 Panicum virgatum
ACGAAACACGGTGCAAAACGGGCCGAACTAGTGCAAAAGTTCCTGCCAGGAAGTCGTGTCGGAATTTTTCGCAATGAATGCACCCGATCCACCTTATAGGACACTAACTACGTTTTGGTGTGGTCCATACTATTGGGTGCATTTGAGACCATTTGGTTGCCTTACGAAACTCGGTTGCAAAACGGGCAGAACTAGTGCAAAGTTTGTGCCACGAAGTCGCGTCAGAATTTCGCAACGAACGGGCCCGGTCCACATATAGGACACTAAACTGACGTTTTCGTGCGTTCCGTACTATTTGGGGTGCATTTGGGACCGTTTGGTTGCCTTACGGAACTCGGTGCAAAACGTGCAAAACTAGTGCAAAAGTTCGTGCCCACGAAGTCGCGTCGGAATTTTTGGCAACGAATGCAACCGATCCACCTTATAGGACCACGACACTGACGTTTTGGTGCGTTCCATACTATTTGGGTGATTTGGTACCGTTTGGTTGCCTTACCAAACTCTGTGCAAAACGGCCGACCTAGTGCAAAAGTTCGTGCCACGAAGTCGCGTCTGAATTTTTTCGCAACAAACGCACCCGATTCACCCCATTGGACCCTAAACTGATGTTTTGCTGTGTTTTGTACTATTTGGGTGCATTTGGGACCGTTTGGTTGCCTTACGAAACACTGTGCAAAACGGGCCAAACTAGTGCAAAAGTTCGTGGCCACAAAGTCGTGTCGGAATTTTTCGCAACGAATGCACCTGATCCACCTTATAGGACACTAAACTGACGTTTTGGTGCGTTCCGTACTATTTGGGTGCATTTCGGACCGTTTGGTTGCCTTACGAAACTCGGTGCAAAACGGGCCGAACTAGTGCAGAAGTTCGTGCCACGAAGTCGTGTCAGAATTTTTGTAACGAATGCTCCAGATCCACCCCTTTGGACCCTAAAACTGACGTTTTGGTGCGTTCGATACTATTTGGGTGCATTTGAGATCGTTTGGTTGCCTTACTGAACTCGGTGCAAATCAGGCCGAAACTAGTGCAAAAGTTCGTTCCACGAAGTTGCATCGAAATTTGTAGCTATGAACGAACCCGATCCACCCCAATGGACCCTAAACTAACATTTTGCTGAGTTTTGTACTATTTGGGTGCATTTGGGACCGTTTGGTTGCCTTACGAAACTCGGTTGCAAAACAGGCCGAACTAGTGCAAAAGTTTGTGCCACGAAGTCGCGTCGGAATTTTTGGCAACGAATGCACCCGATCCACCTTATAGGACACTAAACTGACGTTTTGGTGTGTTCCATACTATTTGGGTGTATTTGGTACCATTTGGTTGCCTTACCAAACTCTGTGCAAAACGGGCCGAACTAGTGAAAAGTTCGTGCCACGAAGTCGCGTCTGAATTTTTTGCAACAAACACACCCGATCCACCCCATTGGACCCTAAACTGACGTTTTGCTGTGTTTCGTACTATTTAGTGCAATTGGGACCGTTTGGTTGCCTTACGAAACACTGTGCAAAACGGGCCAAACTAGTGCAAAAGTTTGTACCACGAAGTCGTGTCGGAATTTTTCGCAACGAATGCACCTGATCCACCTTATAGGACACTAAACTGACGTTTTGGTGCGTTCCGTACTATTTGGGTGCATTTGGGACCGTTTGGTTGCCTTACGAAACTTGATGCAAAACAGGCCGAACTAGTGCAAATGTTTGTGCCACGAAGTCGCGTCGGAATTTTTGGCAACGAATGCACCCGATCCACCTTATAGGACACTAAACTGATGTTTTGGTCCGTTCCATACTATTTGGGTGCATTTGAGACCGTTTGGTTGCCTTACGAAACTTGGTGCAAAACGGGCCGCACTAGTGCAAAAGTGCGTGCCATGAATTTGCATTGGAATTTTTCGCACGAACACACCTGATCCACCTTATAGGACACTAAACTGACGTTTCGTGCGTTTCGTACTATTTTGGTGGATTTGGAACCGTTTGGTTGCCTTACGGAACTCTGTGCATAACGGGCCGAACTAGTTCAAAAGTTCGTGCCATGAAGTCGCTTCGGAATTTTTCGCAACGAACGCACCCGATCCACCTTATAGGACACTAAACTAACATTTGCTGTGTTTCGTACTATTAGGGTGGATTTGGGACCGTTTGGTTGCCTTACGGAACTCGGTGCAAAACGGGCCGAACTAGTGTGAAAGTTCGTGCCACGAAGTCGCGTAGGATTTTTTCGCAACGAATGCTCCCGATCCACCTTATAGGACACTAAACTGACATTTTGGGTGTTCCATACTATTTGAGTGCATTTGAGACTGTTTGGTTGCCTTATGAAACTCGGTGCAGAACGGGGTTGAACTAGTTCAAAAGTTCGTGCCACGAAGTCGCGTCGGAATTTTTCGCTACGAACGCACCCGATCCACCCCATCGTACCCCAAACTGACATTTTGGTGCATTTTGTACTATTTGGGTGCATTTGGGACTGTTTGGTTGTCTTACGAAACTCGGTGCAGAACGGGCCGAACTAGTGCAAATGTTCGTGCCACGAAGTCGCGTCGGAATTTTTCGCAACAAACGCACCCGATCCACCCCATCGAACCCTAAACTGACATTTTGGTGCATTTTGTACTATTTGGGTGCATTTGGGACTGTTTGGTTGTCTTACGAAACTCGGTGCAGAACGGGCCGAACTAGTGCAAAAGTTCGTGCCACGAAGTCGCGTCGGAATTTTTCGCAAAAAACGCACCCGATCCACCCCATCGGACCCTAAACTGACATTTTGGTGCATTTTGTACTATTTGGGTGCATTTGGGACTGTTTGGTTGTCTTACGAAACTCGGTGCAAAACGGGCCAAACTAGTGCAAAAGTTCGTGCCACGAAGTCGCGTCGGAAGTTTTCGCAACAAACGCACCCTATCCACCCCATTGGACCCTAAACTGACATTTTGCTGCGTTTCATACTATTTGAGTGCATTTGGGACTGTTTGGTTGCCTTACCGAACTCGGTGCAAAAACGGGCCGAACTAATGCAAAAGTTTGTGCCACGAAGTTGTGTCGGAATTTTTCGCTATGAACGCACCCGATCCACCCCATTGGAGCCTAAACTGATTAATTTGGTGCGTTTCGTCCTATTTGGGTGCATTTGGGACCGTTCGGTTGACTTACCGAATTTGGTGCCAAAACTGGCCAAACTAGTGCGAAAGTCCGTGCCACGAAGTCGCATCGGAATTTTTCGTAACGAACGCAGCCAATCCACCCAATTGGACCCTAAATTGACGTTTTGGTATGTTTCGTACAAGTTGGGTGTATTTGGGACCAATTGGTTGCCTTACCAAACTCTGTGCAAAACGGGCCGAACTAGTGCAAAAGTTCGTGCCACGAAGTCGCGTCGGAATTTTTTCGCAAACAAACGCACCCAATCCACACCATTGGACCCTAAATTGACGTTTTGCTGTGTTTTGTACTATTTGGATGCATTTGGGACCGTTTGGTTGCCTTACGAAACACAGTGCAAAATGGGCCGAACTAGTGCAAAAGTTCCTGCCACGAAGTCGTGTCGGAATTTTTCGCAATGAATGCACCCGATCCACCTTATAGGACACTAAACAAACGTTTTGGTGTGTTCCATACTATTTGGGTGCATTTGAGACCATTTGGTTGCCTTACGAAACTCGGTGCAAAACGGGCAGAACTAGTGCAAAAGTTTGTGCCACGAAGTCGCGTCAGAATTTTCGCAACGAACGGGCCCGGTCCACATTATAGGACACTAAACTGACGTTTTGGTGTGTTCCGTACTACGTGGGTGCATTTGGGACCGTTTGGTTGCCTTACGGAACTCGGTGCAAAACGGGCAAAACTAGTGCAAAAGTTCGTGCCACGAAGTCAAGTCCGAATTTTTTGCAAGTAACACACCCGATCCACTCCATTGGACCCTAAACTGATGTTTTGCTGTGTTTTGTACAATTTGGTTGCATTTGGGACCGTTTGGTTGCCTTACGAAACACTGTGCAAAACGGGCCAAACTAGTGCAAAAGTTCGTGCCACAAAGTCGTGTCGGAATTTTTCACAACGAATGCACCTGATCCACCTTATAGGACACTAAACTGACGTTTTGGTGCGTTCCGTACTATTTGGGTGCATTTGGGACCGTTTGGTTGCCTTACGAAACTCGGTGCAAAACGGGCCGAACTAGTGCAGAAGTTCGTGCCACGAAGTCGTGTCAGAATTTTTTGTAACGAATGCTCCCGATCCACCCCTTTGGACCCTAAACTGAGGTTTTGGTGCGTTCGATACTATTTGGGTGCATTTGAGATCGTTTGGTTGCCTTACTGAACTCGGTGCAAATCAGGCCGAACTAGTGCAAAAGTTCGTGCCACGAAGTCGCATCGAAATTTGTAGCTATGAACGAACCCGATCCACCCCAATGGACCCTAAACTAACGTTTTGCTGCGTTTTGTACTATTTGGGTGCATTTGGGACCGTTTGGTTGCCTTACGAAACTCGGTGCAAAACAGGCCGAACTAGTGCAAAAGTTTGTGCCACGAAGTCGCGTCGGAATTTTTGGCAACAAATGCACCCGATCCACCTTATAGGACACTAAACTGACGTTTTGGTGCGTTCCATACTATTTGGGTGCATTTGGTACTATTTGGTTGCCTTACCAAACTCTGTGCAAAACGGGCCGAACTAGTGAAAAGTTCGTGCCACGAAGTCGCGTCTGAATTTTTTGCAACAAACGCACCCGATCCACCCCATTGGACCCTAAACTGACATTTTGCTGTGTTTCGTACTATTTGGGTGCATTTGGGACCGTTTGGTTGCCTTACGAAACACTGTGCAAAACGGGCCAAACTTGTGCGAAAGTTTGTGCCACGAAGTCGTGTCGTAATTTTTCGCAACGAATGCACCTGATCCACCTTATAGGACACTAAACTGACGTTTTGGTGCGTTTCGTACTATTTGGGTGCATTTGGGACCGTTTGGTTGCCTTACGAAACTCGGTGCAAAACAGGCCGAACTAGTGCAAATGTTTGTGCCACGAAGTCGCGTCGGAATTTTTGGCAACGAATGCACCCGATCCACCTTATAGGACACTAAACTGATGTTTTGGTCCGTTCCATACTATTTGGGTGCATTTGAGACCGTTTGGTTGCCTTACGAAACTTGGTGCAAAACGGGCCGCACTAGTGCAAAAGTGCGTGCCACGAATTTGCATTGGAATTTTTCGCAATGAACACACCTGATCCACCTTATAGGACACTAAACTGACATTTTGGTGCGTTTCGTACTATTTTGGTGGATTTGGAACCGTTTGGTTGCCTTACGGAACTCTGTGCATAACGGGCCGAATTAGTTCAAAAGTTCGTGCCATGAAGTCGCTTCGGAATTTTTCGCAACGAATGCACCCGATCCACCTTATAGGACACTAAACTGACATTTTGCTGCGTTTTGTACTATTAGGGTGGATTTGGGACCGTTTGGTTGCCTTACGGAACTCGGTGCAAAACGGGCCGAACTAGTGTGAAAGTTCGTGCCACGAAGTCGCGTAGGAATTTTTCGCAACGAATGCTCCCGATCCACCTTATAGGACACTAAACTGACATTTTGGTGTGTTCCATACTATTTGAGTGCATTTGAGACTGTTTGGTTGCCTTACGAAACTCGGTGCAGAACGGGTTGAACTAGTGCAAAAGTTCGTGCCACGAAGTCGCGTCGGAATTTTTCGCAACCAACGCACCCGATCCACCCCATCGTACCCCAAACTGACATTTTGGTGCATTTTGTACTATTTGGGTGCATTTGGGACTGTTTGGTTGTCTTACGAAACTCGGTGCAGAACGGGCCGAACTAGTGCA
The DNA here is from genome assembly GCF_016808335.1 of Panicum virgatum. Classification (NCBI taxonomy): domain Eukaryota; kingdom Viridiplantae; phylum Streptophyta; class Magnoliopsida; order Poales; family Poaceae; genus Panicum; species Panicum virgatum. The sequence continues at coordinate 5,843 of NW_024376388.1, forward strand.
AATGTTCGTGCCACGAAGTCGCGTCGGAATTTTTCGCAACAAACGCACCCGATCCACCCCATCGGACCCTAAACTGACATTTTGGAGCGTTTTGTACTATTTGGGTGCATTTGGGACTGTTTGGTTGTCTTACGAAACTCGGTGCAGAACGGGCCGAACTAGTGCAAAAGTTCGTGCCACGAAGTCGCGTCGGAATTTTTCGCAAAAAATGCACCCGATCCACCCCATCGGACCCTAAACTGACATTTTGGTGCGTTTTGTACTATTTGAGTGCATTTGGGACTGTTTGGTTGCCTTACCGAACTCGGTGCAAAACGGGCCGAACTAATGCAAAAGTTCGTTGCCACGAAGTTGTGTCGGAATTTTTCGCTATGAACGCACCCGATCCACCCCATTGGACCCTAAACTGATTAATTTGGTGCGTTTCATCCTATTTTGGTGCATTTGGGACCGTTCGGTTGACTTACCGAATTTGGTGCAAAACTGGCCAAACTAGTGCGAAAGTTCGTGCCACGAAGTCGCATCGGAATTTTTCGTAACAAACGCAGCCGATCCACCCCATTGGAGCCTAAACTGATTAATTTGGTGTGTTTCGTCCTATTTGGGTGCATTTGGGACCGTTCGGTTGACTTACCGAATTTGGTGCAAAACTGGCCAAACTAGTGCGAAAGTCCGTGCCACGAAGTCGCATCGGAATTTTTCGTAACGAACGCAGCCAATCCACCCAATTGGACCCTAAATTGACGTTTTGGTATGTTTCGTACAAGTTGGGTGTATTTGGGACCAATTGGTTGCCTTACCAAACTCTGTGCAAAACGGGCCGAACTAGTGCAAAAGTTCGTGCCACGAAGTCGCGTCGGAATTTTTTCGCAACAAACGCACCCAATCCACACCATTGGACCCTAAATTGACGTTTTGCTGTGTTTTGTACTATTTGGATGCATTTGGGACCGTTTGGTTGCCTTACGAAACACAGTGCAAAATGGGCCGAACTAGTGCAAAAGTTCCTGCCACGAAGTCGTGTCGGAATTTTTCGCAATGAATGCACCCGATCCACCTTATAGGACACTAAACAAACGTTTTGGTGTGTTCCATACTATTTGGGTGCATTTGAGACCATTTGGTTGCCTTACGAAACTCGGTGCAAAACGGGCAGAACTAGTGCAAAAGTTTGTGCCACGAAGTCGCGTCAGAATTTTCGCAACGAACGGGCCCGGTCCACATTATAGGACACTAAACTGACGTTTTGGTGTGTTCCGTACTACGTGGGTGCATTTGGGACCGTTTGGTTGCCTTACGGAACTCGGTGCAAAACGGGCAAAACTAGTGCAAAAGTTCGTGCCACGAAGTCGCGTCGGAATTTTTGGCAACGAATGCAACCGATCCACCTTATAGGACACGAAACTGACGTTTTCGTGCGTTCCATACTACTTGGGTGTATTTGGTACCGTTTGGTTGCCTTACCAAACTCTGTGCAAAACGGGCCGAACTAGTGCAAAAGTTCGTGCCACGAAGTCGCGTCTGAATTTTTCGCAACAAACGCACCCGATCCACCCCATTGGACCCTAAACTGATGTTTTGCTGTGTTTTGTACAATTTGGTTGCATTTGGGACCGTTTGGTTGCCTTACGAAACACTGTGCAAAACGGGCCAAACTAGTGCAAAAGTTCGTGCCACAAAGTCGTGTCGGAATTTTTCACAACGAATGCACCTGATCCACCTTATAGGACACTAAACTGACGTTTTGGTGCGTTCCGTACTATTTGGGTGCATTTGGGACCGTTTGGTTGCCTTACGAAACTCGGTGCAAAACGGGCCGAACTAGTGCAGAAGTTCGTGCCACGAAGTCGTGTCAGAATTTTTTGTAACGAATGCTCCCGATCCACCCCTTTGGACCCTAAACTGAGGTTTGGTGCGTTCGATACTATTTGGGTGCATTTGAGATCGTTTGGTTGCCTTACTGAACTCGGTGCAAATCAGGCCGAACTAGTGCAAAAGTTCGTGCCACGAAGTCGCATCGAAATTTGTAGCTATGAACGAACCCGATCCACCCCAATGGACCCTAAACTAACGTTTTGCTGCGTTTTGTACTATTTGGGTGCATTTGGGACCGTTTGGTTGCCTTACGAAACTCGGTGCAAAACAGGCCGAACTAGTGCAAAAGTTTGTGCCACGAAGTCGCGTCGGAATTTTTGGCAACAAATGCACCCGATCCACCTTATAGGACACTAAACTGACGTTTTGGTGCGTTCCATACTATTTGGGTGCATTTGGTACTATTTGGTTGCCTTACCAAACTCTGTGCAAAACGGGCCGAACTAGTGAAAAGTTCGTGCCACGAAGTCGCGTCTGAATTTTTTGCAACAAACGCACCCGATCCACCCCATTGGACCCTAAACTGACATTTTGCTGTGTTTCGTACTATTTGGGTGCATTTGGGACCGTTTGGTTGCCTTACGAAACACTGTGCAAAACGGGCCAAACTTGTGCGAAAGTTTGTGCCACGAAGTCGTGTCGTAATTTTTCGCAACGAATGCACCTGATCCACCTTATAGGACACTAAACTGACGTTTTGGTGCGTTTCGTACTATTTGGGTGCATTTGGGACCGTTTGGTTGCCTTACGAAACTCGGTGCAAAACAGGCCGAACTAGTGCAAATGTTTGTGCCACGAAGTCGCGTCGGAATTTTTGGCAACGAATGCACCCGATCCACCTTATAGGACACTAAACTGATGTTTTGGTCCGTTCCATACTATTTGGGTGCATTTGAGACCGTTTGGTTGCCTTACGAAACTTGGTGCAAAACGGGCCGCACTAGTGCAAAAGTGCGTGCCACGAATTTGCATTGGAATTTTTCGCAATGAACACACCTGATCCACCTTATAGGACACTAAACTGACATTTTGGTGCGTTTCGTACTATTTTGGTGGATTTGGAACCGTTTGGTTGCCTTACGGAACTCTGTGCATAACGGGCCGAATTAGTTCAAAAGTTCGTGCCATGAAGTCGCTTCGGAATTTTTCGCAACGAATGCACCCGATCCACCTTATAGGACACTAAACTGACATTTTGCTGCGTTTTGTACTATTAGGGTGGATTTGGGACCGTTTGGTTGCCTTACGGAACTCGGTGCAAAACGGGCCGAACTAGTGTGAAAGTTCGTGCCACGAAGTCGCGTAGGAATTTTTCGCAACGAATGCTCCCGATCCACCTTATAGGACACTAAACTGACATTTTGGTGTGTTCCATACTATTTGAGTGCATTTGAGACTGTTTGGTTGCCTTACGAAACTCGGTGCAGAACGGGTTGAACTAGTGCAAAAGTTCGTGCCACGAAGTCGCGTCGGAATTTTTCGCAACCAACGCACCCGATCCACCCCATCGTACCCCAAACTGACATTTTGGTGCATTTTGTACTATTTGGGTGCATTTGGGACTGTTTGGTTGTCTTACGAAACTCGGTGCAGAACGGGCCGAACTAGTGCAAATGTTCGTGCCACGAAGTCGCGTCGGAATTTTTCGCAACAAACGCACCCGATCCACCCCATCGGACCCTAAACTGACATTTTGGAGCGTTTTGTACTATTTGGGTGCATTTGGGACTGTTTGGTTGTCTTACGAAACTCGGTGCAGAACGGGCCGAACTAGTGCAAAAGTTCGTGCCACGAAGTCGCGTCGGAATTTTTCGCAAAAAATGCACCCGATCCACCCCATCGGACCCTAAACTGACATTTTGGTGCGTTTTGTACTATTTGAGTGCATTTGGGACTGTTTGGTTGCCTTACCGAACTCGGTGCAAAACGGGCCGAACTAATGCAAAAGTTCGTGCCACGAAGTTGTGTCGGAATTTTTCGCTATGAACGCACCCGATCCACCCCATTGGACCCTAAACTGATTAATTTGGTGCGTTTCATCCTATTTTGGTGCATTTGGGACCGTTCGGTTGACTTACCGAATTTGGTGCAAAACTGGCCAAACTAGTGCGAAAGTTCGTGCCACGAAGTCGCATCGGAATTTTTCGTAACAAACGCAGCCGATCCACCCAATTGGACCCTAAATTGACGTTTTGGTATGTTTCGTACTAGTTGGGTGTATTTGGGACCGTTTGGTTGCCTTACCAAACTCTGTGCAAAACGGGGCGAACTATTGCAAAATTTCATGCCACGAAGTCGCGTCGGAATTTTTCGCAACAAACGCACCCGATCCACACCATTGGACCCTAAACTAACGTTTTGCTGTGTTTCGTACTATTTGGGTGCATTTGAGACCGTTTGGTTGCCTTACGAAACACGGTGCAAAACGGGCCGAACTAGTGCTTCGTGCCACGAAGTCATGTCGGAATTTTTCGCAATGAATGCACCCGATCCACCTTATAGGTCACTAAACTAACGTTTTGGTGCATTCCATACTATTTGGGTGCATTTGAGACCATTTGGTTGCCTTACGAAACTCGGTGCAAAACGGGCAGAACTAGTGCAAAAGTTTGTACCACGAAGTCGCGTCGGAATTTTCGCAATGAACGCACCCGGTCCACCTTATAGGACACTAAACTGACGTTTTGGTGCGTTCCGTACTATTTGGGTGCATTTGGGACCGTTTGGTTGCCTTACGGAACTCGGTGCAAAACGGGCAAAATTAGTGCAAAAGTTCGTGCCACGAAGTCGCGTCGGTATTTTTCGCTACGAACGCACCCACACCTTATAGGACACTAAACTGACGTGTTGGTGCGTTTCGTACTATTTGGGTGGATTTCGTACCGTTTGGTTGCCTTACGGAACTCGGTGCAAAACGGGACGACCTAGTGCAAAAGTTCGTGTCACGAAGTCGCGTCGGAATTTTTTGCAACGAATGCACCCGATCCACCTTATAGGACACTAAACTGACGTTTTGGTGCGTTCGATACTATTTGGGTGCATTTGAGATCATTTGGTTGCCTTACTGAACTCGGTGCAAATCAGGCCGAACTAGTGCAAAAGTTCGTGCCACGAAGTCGCATCGGAATTTTTATCTATGAACGAACCCGATCCACCCCAATGGACCCTAAACTAACGTTTTGCTGCGTTTTGTACTATTTGGGCGCATTTGGGACCGTTTGGTTGCCTTATGAAACTCGGTGCAAAACAGGCCGAACTAGTGCAAAAGTTTGTGCCACGAAGTCGCGTCGGAATTTTTGGCAACGAATGCATCCGATCCACCTTATAGGACACTAAACAGACGTTTTGGTGCATTCCATACTATTTGGGTGCATTTGAGACCGTTTGGTTGCCTTACGAAACTTGGTGCAAAACGGGCCGCACTAGTGCAAAAGTGCGTGCCACGAATTTGCATTGGAATTTTTTGCAACGAACACACCTGATCCACCTTATAGGACACTAAACTGACGTTTTGATGCGTTTAGTACTATTTTGGTGGATTTGGAACCGTTTGGTTGCCTTACGGAACTCTGTGCATAACGGGCCGAACTAGTTCAAAAGTTTTCACAACGAATGCACCCAATCCACCCGCATCAGAAATTTTTCGCTATGAACGCACGCGATCCACCCCATTGGACCCTAAATTGATTAATTTGGTGCGTTTCGTACTATTTGGGTGCATTTGGGACCGTTCGGTTGACTTACGGAATTCGGTGCAAAACTGGCCAAACTAGTGCGAAAGTTTGTGCCACGAAGTCGCTTCGGAATTTTTTGCAACGAACGCAGCCGATCCCCCCAATTGGACCCTAAATTAACGTTTTGGTGTGTTTTGTACTATTTGGGTGTATTTGGGACCGTTTGGTTGCCTTACCAAACTCTGTGCAAAACGTGCCGAACTAGTGCAAAAGTTCGTGCCACGAAGTCACGTCTGAATTTTTCGCAACAAACGCACCCGATCCACCCCATTGGACCCTAAACTGACGTTTTACTGTGTTTCGTACTATTTGGGTGCATTTGGGACCGTTTGGTTGCCTTACGAAACACTGTGCAAAACGGGCCAAACTAGTACAAAAGTTCGTGCCACGAAGTCGTGTCGGAATTTTTCACAACGAATGCACCTGATCCCCCTTATAGGACACTAAACTAACGTTTTGCTGCATTTTGTACTATTTGGGTGCATTTGGGACCGTTTGGTTGCCTTACGAAACTCGGTGGAAAACAGGCCGAACTAGTGCAAAAGTTTGTGCCACGAAGTCGCGTCGGAATTTTTGGCAACGAATGCACCCGATCCACCTTATAGGACACTAAACTGACGTTTTGGTGCGTTTCGTACTATTTTGGTGGATTTGGAACCGTTTGGTTGCCTTACGGAACTCTGTGCATAACGGGCCGCACTAGTGCAAAAGTGCGTGCCATGAAGTCGGTTCGGAATTTTTCGCAACGAACGCACCTGATCCACCTTATAGGACACTAAACTGACGTTTTGATGTGTTTCGTACTATTTGGGTGCATTTGGGACCTTTTGGTTGCCTTACGAAACACTGTGCAAAACGGGCCAAACTAGTGCAAAAGTTCATGCCACGAAGTCGTGTCGGAATTTTTCGCAACGAATGCACCTGATCTACCTTATAGGACACTAAACTGATGTTTTGGTGTGTTCCGTACTATTTGGGTGCATTTGGGACCGTTTGGTTGCCTTACGGAACTCTGTGCATAACGGGCCGCACTAGTGCAAAAGTGCGTGCCATGAAGTCGCTTCGGAATTTTTCGCAACGAACGCACCCGATCCACCTTATAGGACACTAAACTGACGTTTGATGTGTTTCGTACTATTTGGGTGCATTTGGGACCTTTTGGTTGCCTTACGAAACACTGTGCAAAACGGGCCAAACTAGTGCAAATGTTTGTGCCACGAAGTCGCGTCGGAATTTTTCGCAACGAATGCACCCGATCCACCTTATAGGACACTAAACTGATGTTTTGGTCCGTTCCACACAATTTGGGTGCATTTGAGACCGTTTGGTTGCCTTATGGAACTCGGTGCAAATCGGGCCGAACTAGTGCAAAAGTTCGTGCCACGAAGTCGCGTCGGAATTTTTCGCAACAAACACACCCGATCCACCCCATCGGACCCTAAACTGACATTTTGGTGCGTTTTGTACTATTTGGGTGCATTTGGGACTGTTTGGCTATCTTACGAAACTCGGTGCAAAATGGGCCAAACTAGTGCAAAAGTTCGTGCCACGAAGTCGCGTCGGAATTTTTCGCAACAAACGCACCCGATCCACCCCATTGGATCCTAAACTGACATTTTGCTGCGTTTCGTACTATTTGAGTGCATTTGGGACTGTTTGGTTGCCTTACCGAACTCGGTGCAAAACGGGCCGAACTAATGCAAAAGTTCGTGCCACGAAGTTGTGTCGGAATTTTTCGCTATGAACGCACCGGATCCACCCCATTGGACCCTAAACTGATTAATTTGGTGCGTTTCGTCCAATTTGGGTGCATTTGGGACTGTTTGGTTGCCTTACCGAACTCGGTGCAAAACGGGCCGAACTAATGCGAAAGTTCGTGCCACGAAGTCGCATCGGAATTTTTCGTAACGAACGCAGCCGACCCACCCAATCGGACCCTAAATTGAAGTTTTAGTGTGTTTTGTAATAGTTGGCTGTATTTGGGACCGTTTGGTTGCCTTACCAAACTCTGTGAAAACGGGCCGAACTAGTGCAAAAGTTCGTGCCACGAAGTCGCGTCGGAATTTTTCGCAACAAACGCACCCGATCCACACCATTGGACCCTAAACAGACGTTTTGCTGTGTTTCGTACTATTTGGGTGCATTTGGGACCGTTGGTTGCCTTACGAAACAACGGTGCAAAACGGGCCCGAACTAGTGCAAAAATTCGTGCCACGAAGTCGTGTCGGAATTTTTCGCAATGAATGCACCCGATCCACCTTATAGGACACTAAACTGACGTTTTGGTGCGTTCCATACTATTTGGGTGCATTTGAGACCATTTGGTTGCCTTACGAAACACGGTTGCAAAACGGGCAGAACTAGTGCAAAAGTTTGTGCCACAAAGTCGCGTCAGAATTTTCACAACGAACACACCCGTTCCACCTTATAGGTCACTAAACTGACGTTTTGGTGCATTCCGTACTATTTGGGTGCATTTGGGACCGTTTGGTTGCCTTACGGAACTCGGTTGCAAAACGGGCCAAAACTAGTGCAAAAGTTCGTGCCACGAAAGTCGTGTCGGTATTTTTCGCAACGAACGCACCCGATCCACCTTATAGGACACTAAAACTGACGTGTTGGTGCGTTTAGTACTATTTGGGTGCATTTGGGACCGTTTGGTTGCCTTACGAAACTCAGTGCAAAACAGTGCCGAACTAGTGCAAATGTTCGTGCCACGAACTCGCGTCGGAATTTTTCGCAACGAACGCACCCGATCCACCCCATTGGACCTTAAATTGACGTTTTTGTGCGTTTTGTACTATTTGGGTGCATTTGGGACCGTTTGGTTGCCTTTAGGAACTCAGTGCAAAACGGGCCGAACTAGTGCAAAAGTTCGTGCCACGAAGTAACATCGGAATTTTTCGCAATGAACGGACCCGATAAACCCTATAGGAACCTAAACTGATGTTTTGGTGTGTTTTGTACTATTTGGGTGCATTTGGGACCGTTTGGTTGCCTTACGAAACTCGGTGCAAAACGGGTCGAACTAGTGCAGAAGTTCGTGCCACGAAGTCGCGTCAGAATTTTTTGCAACGAACGCACCCGATCCACCCCTTTGGACCCTCAACTGATGTTTTGGTACGATCGTATTATTTGGGCACATTTGGGACCGTTTGGTTGCCTTACGGAATTCGTTGCAAAACGGGCCGAACTAGAGCAAAAGTTCGTGCCACGAAGTCGCGTAGGTATTTTTCGCATCGAACGCACCTGATCCACCCCATTGGACACTAAACTAAAAATTTTGGTGCGTTTCGTACTATTTCGGTTCATTTGGAACCGTTTGGTTCCCTTACGAAACTCGGTGCAAAACGGGCCGAACTAGTGCAAAAGTTCGTGCCACGAAGTCGCGTCAGAATTTTTCGCAACAAACGCACCCGATCCACCCCCATTGGACCCTAAACTGACATTTGGTGTGTTTCGAACTATTTGGGTCCATTTAGGACCGTTTGGTTGCCTTACGAAACTCGGAGCAAAACAGGCCGAACTAGTGCAAAAATTCGTGCCACGAAGTCGCGTCGGAATTTTTCGCAACGAACGCACCCGATCTACCCCATTGGACCCTAAACTAAAAATTTTGGTGCGTTTCATACTATTTGGGTGTTGGGACCGTTTGGTTGCCTTACAAAACTCAGTGCAAAACGTGCCGAACTAGTGCAAATGTTCGTGCCACGAAGTCGCGTCGGAATTTTTCGCAACGAACGCACCCGATCCACCCCATTGGACTTTAAATTGACATTTTTGCACGTTTTGTAATATTTGGGTGCATTTGGGACCGTTTGGTTGCCTTTTGGAACTCGGTGCAAAACGGGCCGAACTAGTGCAAAAGTTGATGCCACGAAGTATCGTCAGAATTTTTCGCAATGAACGCACCCGATCAACCTTATAGGAACCTAAACTGACGTTGTGGTGCGTTTCCTACTATTTGGGTGCATTTGGGATCGTTTGGTTGCTTTACGGAACTCGGAGCAAAACGGGCCTAACTAGTGCAAAAGTTCGTGGCATGAAGTCGCGTCAGAATTTTTCGCAAGGAAGGCACCCGATCCACCCCATTGCACCCTAAACTGATGTTTTGGTACGTTTCGTATTATTTGGGCGCATTTGGGACCGTTAGGTTGCCTTACGGAATTCAGTGCAATACGGGCCGAACTAGTGCAAAAGTTCGTGCCACGAAGTCGCCTCGGAATTTTTTGCAAGGAACACACCCGATCCACTCCGTTGGACCCTAAACTGACGTTTTGGTGCGTTTAGTACTATTTGGGTGCATTTGGGACCGTTGGTTGCCTTACGGAACTCGGTGCAAAACGGGCCGAACAAGTGCAAAAGTTCGTGCCACGAAGTCGCGTTGGAATTTTTCGCAACGAAACCACCCGATCCACCCATTGGACCCTAAACTAACATTTTGGTGCGTTTCAAACTATTTGGGTGCATTTGGGACCGTTTGGTTGCCTTACGAAACTCGGAGCAAAACAGGCCGAACTAGTGCAAAAATTCGTGCCACGAAGTCGTGTCGGAATTTTTCGCAACGAACGCACCCGATCCACCCCATTGGACCCTAAACTAAAAATTATGGTGCGTTTCATACTATTTGGGTGTATTTGGGACCGTTTGGTTGCCTTACGAAACTCAGTGCAAAACGTGACGAACTAGTGCAAAAGTTCGTGCCACGAACTCGCGTCGGAATTTTTCGCAATGAACGCACCCGATCCACCCCATTGGACCTTAAATTGACGTTTTTGTGCGTTTTGTACTATTTGGGTGCATTTGGGACCGTTTGGTTGCCTTTCGGAACTCAGTGCAAAACGGGCCGAACTAGTGCAAAAGTTCGTGCCACGAAGTAACGTTGGAATTTTTCGCAATGAACGCACCCGATCAACCTTATAGGAACCTAAACTGACGTTGCGGTGCGTTTCCTACAATTTGGGTGCATTTGGGATCGTTTGGTTGCCTTACGGAACTCGGTGCAAAACGGGCCTAACTAGTGCAAAAGTTCGTGCCATGAAGTCGCGTCAGAATTTTTCGCAAGGAACGCACCCGATCCACCCCATTGGACCCTAAACTGACGTTTTGGTGCGTTTTGTACTATTCGGGTGCATTTTGGACCGTTTGGTTGCCTTACGGAACTCGGTGCAAAACGGGCCGAACTAGTGCAAAAGTTCATGCCACGAAGTCACGTCAGAATATTTCGGAACGAACGCACCCGATCCACCCCATTGGACCCTAAACTGATGTTTTGGTACGTTTCGTATTATTTGGGCGCATTTGGGACCGTTAGGTTGCCTTACGGAATTCAGTGCAATACGGGCCGAACTAGTGCAAAAGTTCGTGCCACGAAGTCGCCTCGGAATTTTTTGCAAGGAACACACCCAATCCACTCCGTTGGACCCTAAACTGACGTTTTGGTGCGTTTAGTACTATTTGGGTGCATTCGGGACCGTTGGTTGCCTTACGGAACTCGGTGCAAAACGGGCCGAACAAGTGCAAAAGTTCGTGCCACGAAGTCGCGTTGGAATTTTTCGCAACGAAACCACCCGATCCACCCATTGGACCCTAAACTAACATTTTGGTGCGTTTCAAACTATTTGGGTGCATTTGGGACCGTTTGGTTGCCTTACGAAACTCGGAGCAAAACAGGCCGAACTAGTGCAAAAATTCGTGCCACGAAGTCGTGTCGGAATTTTTCGCAACGAACGCACCCGATCCACCCCATTGGACCCTAAACTAAAAATTATGGTGCGTTTCATACTATTTGGGTGTATTTGGGACCGTTTGGTTGCCTTACGAAACTCAGTGCAAAACGTGACGAACTAGTGCAAAAGTTCGTGCCACGAACTCGCGTCGGAATTTTTCGCAACGAACGCACCCGATCCACCCCATTGGACCTTAAATTGACGTTTTTGTGCGTTTTGTACTATTTGGGTGCATTTGGGACCGTTTGGTTGCCTTTAGGAACTCAGTGCAAAACGGGCCGAACTAGTGCAAAAGTTCGTGCCACGAAGTAACATCGGAATTTTTCGCAATGAACGGACCCGATAAACCCTATAGGAACCTAAACTGATGTTTTGGTGTGTTTTGTACTATTTGGGTGCATTTGGGACCGTTTGGTTGCCTTACGAAACTCGGTGCAAAACGGGTCGAACTAGTGCAGAAGTTCGTGCCACGAAGTCGCGTCAGAATTTTTTGCAACGAACGCACCCGATCCACCCCTTTGGACCCTCAACTGATGTTTTGGTACGATCGTATTATTTGGGCACATTTGGGACCGTTTGGTTGCCTTACGGAATTCGTTGCAAAACGGGCCGAACTAGAGCAAAAGTTCGTGCCACGAAGTCGCGTAGGTATTTTTCGCATCGAACGCACCTGATCCACCCCATTGGACACTAAACTAAAAATTTTGGTGCGTTTCGTACTATTTCGGTTCATTTGGAACCGTTTGGTTCCCTTACGAAACTCGGTGCAAAACGGGCCGAACTAGTGCAAAAGTTCGTGCCACGAAGTCGCGTCAGAATTTTTCGCAACAAACGCACCCGATCCACCCCCATTGGACCCTAAACTGACATTTGGTGTGTTTCGAACTATTTGGGTGCATTTAGGACCGTTTGGTTGCCTTACGAAACTCGGAGCAAAACAGACCGAACTAGTGCAAAAATTCGTGCCACGAAGTCGCGTCGGAATTTTTCGCAACGAACGCACCCGATCTACCCCATTGGACCCTAAACTAAAAATTTTGGTGCGTTTCATACTATTTGGGTGTTGGGACCGTTTGGTTGCCTTACAAAACTCAGTGCAAAACGTGCTGAACTAGTGCAAATGTTCGTGCCACGAAGTCGTGTCGGAATTTTTCGCAACGAACGCACCCGATCCACCCCATTGGACTTTAAATTGACATTTTTGCACGTTTTGTAATATTTGGGTGCATTTGGGATCGTTTGGTTGCCTTACGGAACTCGGTGCAAAACGGGCCTAACTAGTGCAAAAGTTCGTGCCATGAAGTCGCGTCAGAATTTTTCGCAAGGAACGCACCCGATCCACCCCATTGGACCCTAAACTGACATTTTGGTGCGTTTTGTACTATTCGGGTGCATTTTGGACCGTTTGGTTGCCTTACGGAACTCGGTGCAAAACGGGCCGAACTAGTGCAAAAGTTCATGCCACGAAGTCACGTCAGAATATTTCGGAACGAACGCACCCGATCCACCCCATTGGACCCTAAACTGATGTTTTGGTACGTTTCGTATTATTTGGGCGCATTTGGGACCGTTAGGTTGCCTTACGGAATTCAGTGCAATACGGGCCGAACTAGTGCAAAAGTTCGTGCCACGAAGTCGCCTCGGAATTTTTTGCAAGGAACACACCCAATCCACTCCGTTGGACCCTAAACTGACGTTTTGGTGCGTTTAGTACTATTTGGGTGCATTCGGGACCGTTGGTTGCCTTACGGAACTCGGTGCAAAACGGGCCGAACAAGTGCAAAAGTTCGTGCCACGAAGTCGCGTTGGAATTTTTCGCAACGAAACCACCCGATCCACCCATTGGACCCTAAACTAACATTTTGGTGCGTTTCAAACTATTTGGGTGCATTTGGGACCGTTTGGTTGCCTTACGAAACTCGGAGCAAAACAGGCCGAACTAGTGCAAAAATTCGTGCCACGAAGTCGTGTCGGAATTTTTCGCAACGAACGCACCCGATCCACCCCATTGGACCCTAAACTAAAAATTATGGTGCGTTTCATACTATTTGGGTGTATTTGGGACCGTTTGGTTGCCTTACGAAACTCAGTGCAAAACGTGACGAACTAGTGCAAAAGTTCGTGCCACGAACTCGCGTCGGAATTTTTCGCAACGAACGCACCCGATCCACCCCATTGGACCTTAAATTGATGTTTTTGTGCGTTTTGTACTATTTGGGTGCATTTGGGACCGTTTGGTTGCCTTTAGGAACTCAGTGCAAAACGGGCCGAACTAGTGCAAAAGTTCGTGCCACGAAGTAACATCGGAATTTTTCGCAATGAACGGACCCGATAAACCCTATAGGAACCTAAACTGATGTTTTGGTGTGTTTTGTACTATTTGGGTGCATTTGGGACCGTTTGGTTGCCTTACGAAACTCGGTGCAAAACGGGTCGAACTAGTGCAGAAGTTCGTGCCACGAAGTCGCGTCAGAATTTTTTGCAACGAACGCACCCGATCCACCCCTTTGGACCCTCAACTGATGTTTTGGTACGATCGTATTATTTGGGCACATTTGGGACCGTTTGGTTGCCTTACGGAATTCGTTGCAAAACGGGCCGAACTAGAGCAAAAGTTCGTGCCACGAAGTCGCGTAGGTATTTTTCGCATCGAACGCACCTGATCCACCCCATTGGACACTAAACTAAAAATTTTGGTGCGTTTCGTACTATTTCGGTTCATTTGGAACCGTTTGGTTCCCTTACGAAACTCGGTGCAAAACGGGCCGAACTAGTGCAAAAGTTCGTGCCACGAAGTCGCGTCAGAATTTTTCGCAACAAACGCACCCGATCCACCCCCATTGGACCCTAAACTGACATTTGGTGTGTTTCGAACTATTTGGGTGCATTTAGGACCGTTTGGTTGCCTTACGAAACTCGGAGCAAAACAGGCCGAACTAGTGCAAAAATTCGTGCCACGAAGTCGCGTCGGAATTTTTCGCAACGAACGCACCCGATCTACCCCATTGGACCCTAAACTAAAAATTTTGGTGCGTTTCATACTATTTGGGTGTTGGGACCGTTTGGTTGCCTTACAAAACTCAGTGCAAAACGTGCCGAACTAGTGCAAATGTTCGTGCCACGAAGTCGCGTCGGAATTTTTCGCAACGAACGCACCCGATCCACCCCATTGGACTTTAAATTGACATTTTTGCACGTTTTGTAATATTTGGGTGCATTTGGGACCGTTTGGTTGCCTTTTGGAACTCGGTGCAAAACGGGCCGAACTAGTGCAAAAGTTGATGCCACGAAGTATCGTCAGAATTTTTCGCAATGAACGCACCCGATCAACCTTATAGGAACCTAAACTGACGTTGTGGTGCGTTTCCTACTATTTGGGTGCATTTGGGATCGTTTGGTTGCTTTACGGAACTCGGAGCAAAACGGGCCTAACTAGTGCAAAAGTTCGTGGCATGAAGTCGCGTCAGAATTTTTCGCAAGGAAGGCACCCGATCCACCCCATTGCACCCTAAACTGATGTTTTGGTACGTTTCGTATTATTTGGGCGCATTTGGGACCGTTAGGTTGCCTTACGGAATTCAGTGCAATACGGGCCGAACTAGTGCAAAAGTTCGTGCCACGAAGTCGCCTCGGAATTTTTTGCAAGGAACACACCCGATCCACTCCGTTGGACCCTAAACTGACGTTTTGGTGCGTTTAGTACTATTTGGGTGCATTTGGGACCGTTGGTTGCCTTACGGAACTCGGTGCAAAACGGGCCGAACAAGTGCAAAAGTTCGTGCCACGAAGTCGCGTTGGAATTTTTCGCAACGAAACCACCCGATCCACCCATTGGACCCTAAACTAACATTTTGGTGCGTTTCAAACTATTTGGGTGCATTTGGGACCGTTTGGTTGCCTTACGAAACTCGGAGCAAAACAGGCCGAACTAGTGCAAAAATTCGTGCCACGAAGTCGTGTCGGAATTTTTCGCAACGAACGCACCCGATCCACCCCATTGGACCCTAAACTAAAAATTATGGTGCGTTTCATACTATTTGGGTGTATTTGGGACCGTTTGGTTGCCTTACGAAACTCAGTGCAAAACGTGACGAACTAGTGCAAAAGTTCGTGCCACGAACTCGCGTCGGAATTTTTCGCAATGAACGCACCCGATCCACCCCATTGGACCTTAAATTGACGTTTTTGTGCGTTTTGTACTATTTGGGTGCATTTGGGACCGTTTGGTTGCCTTTCGGAACTCAGTGCAAAACGGGCCGAACTAGTGCAAAAGTTCGTGCCACGAAGTAACGTTGGAATTTTTCGCAATGAACGCACCCGATCAACCTTATAGGAACCTAAACTGACGTTGCGGTGCGTTTCCTACAATTTGGGTGCATTTGGGATCGTTTGGTTGCCTTACGGAACTCGGTGCAAAACGGGCCTAACTAGTGCAAAAGTTCGTGCCATGAAGTCGCGTCAGAATTTTTCGCAAGGAACGCACCCGATCCACCCCATTGGACCCTAAACTGACGTTTTGGTGCGTTTTGTACTATTCGGGTGCATTTTGGACCGTTTGGTTGCCTTACGGAACTCGGTGCAAAACGGGCCGAACTAGTGCAAAAGTTCATGCCACGAAGTCACGTCAGAATATTTCGGAACGAACGCACCCGATCCACCCCATTGGACCCTAAACTGATGTTTTGGTACGTTTCGTATTATTTGGGCGCATTTGGGACCGTTAGGTTGCCTTACGGAATTCAGTGCAATACGGGCCGAACTAGTGCAAAAGTTCGTGCCACGAAGTCGCCTCGGAATTTTTTGCAAGGAACACACCCAATCCACTCCGTTGGACCCTAAACTGACGTTTTGGTGCGTTTAGTACTATTTGGGTGCATTCGGGACCGTTGGTTGCCTTACGGAACTCGGTGCAAAACGGGCCGAACAAGTGCAAAAGTTCGTGCCACGAAGTCGCGTTGGAATTTTTCGCAACGAAACCACCCGATCCACCCATTGGACCCTAAACTAACATTTTGGTGCGTTTCAAACTATTTGGGTGCATTTGGGACCGTTTGGTTGCCTTACGAAACTCGGAGCAAAACAGGCCGAACTAGTGCAAAAATTCGTGCCACGAAGTCGTGTCGGAATTTTTCGCAACGAACGCACCCGATCCACCCCATTGGACCTTAAACTGACAATTATGGTGCACGTTTTCATACTATTTGGGTGTATTTGGGACCGTTTGGTTGCCTTACGGAACTCAGTGCAAAACGTGACTAACTAGTGCAAAAGTTCGTGCCACTGAAGCTCGCGTCAGAATTTTTCGCAACGGAACGCACCCGATCCACCCCATTGGACCCTTAAATTGACATTTTTGGTGCGTTTTGTACTATTTGGGTGCATTTGGGACCGTTTGGTTGCCTTACGGAACTCAGGTGCAAAACGGGCCGAACTATTGCAAAAGTTCAGTGCCACGAAGTAACAGTCAGAATATTTCGGAACAGAACGCACCCGATCCACCCCATTGGACCCTAAACTGATGTTTTGGTACGTTTCGTATTATTTGGGCGCATTTGGGACCGTTAGGTTGCCTTACGGAATTCAGTGCAATACGGGCCGAACTAGTGCAAAAGTTCGTGCCACGAAGTCGCCTCGGAATTTTTTGCAAGGAACACACCCAATCCACTCCGTTGGACCCTAAACTACGTTTTGGTGCGTTTAGTACTATTTGGGTGCATTCGGGACCGTTGGTTGCCTTACGGAACTCGGTGCAAAACGGGCCGAACAAGTGCAAAAGTTCGTGCCACGAAGTCGCGTTGGAATTTTTCGCAACGAAACCACCAGATCCACCCATTGGACCCTAAACTAACATTTTGGTGCGTTTCAGACTATTTGGGTGCATTTGGGACCGTTTGGTTGCCTTACGAAACTCGGAGCAAAACAGGCCGAACTAGTGCAAAAATTCGTGCCACGAAGTCGTGTCGGAATTTTTCGCAACGAACGCACCCGATCCACCCCATTGGACCCTAAACTAAAAATTATGGTGCGTTTCATACTATTTGGGTGTATTTGGGACCGTTTGGTTGCCTTACGAAACTCAGTGCAAAACGTGACGAACTAGTGCAAAAGTTCGTGCCACGAACTCGCGTCGGAATTTTTCGCAATGAACGCACCCGATCCACCCCATTGGACCTTAAATTGACGTTTTTGTGCGTTTTGTACTATTTGGGTGCATTTGGGACCGTTTGGTTGCCTTTCGGAACTCAGTGCAAAACGGGCCGAACTAGTGCAAAAGTTCGTGCCACGAAGTAACGTTGGAATTTTTCGCAATGAACGCACCCGATCAACCTTATAGGAACCTAAACTGACGTTGCGGTGCGTTTCCTACAATTTGGGTGCATTTGGGATCGTTTGGTTGCCTTACGGAACTCGGTGCAAAACGGGCCTAACTAGTGCAAAAGTTCGTGCCATGAAGTCGCGTCAGAATTTTTCGCAAGGAACGCACCCGATCCACCCCATTGGACCCTAAACTGACGTTTTGGTGCGTTTTGTACTATTCGGGTGCATTTTGGACCGTTTGGTTGCCTTACGGAACTCGGTGCAAAACGGGCCGAACTAGTGCAAAAGTTCATGCCACGAAGTCACGTCAGAATATTTCGGAACGAACGCACCCGATCCACCCCATTGGACCCTAAACTGATGTTTTGGTACGTTTCGTATTATTTGGGCGCATTTGGGACCGTTAGGTTGCCTTACGGAATTCAGTGCAATACGGGCCGAACTAGTGCAAAAGTTCGTGCCACGAAGTCGCCTCGGAATTTTTTGCAAGGAACACACCCAATCCACTCCGTTGGACCCTAAACTGACGTTTTGGTGCGTTTAGTACTATTTGGGTGCATTCGGGACCGTTGGTTGCCTTACGGAACTCGGTGCAAAACGGGCCGAACAAGTGCAAAAGTTCGTGCCACGAAGTCGCGTTGGAATTTTTCGCAACGAAACCACCCGATCCACCCATTGGACCCTAAACTAACATTTTGGTGCGTTTCAAACTATTTGGGTGCATTTGGGACCGTTTGGTTGCCTTACGAAACTCGGAGCAAAACAGGCCGAACTAGTGCAAAAATTCGTGCCACGAAGTCGTGTCGGAATTTTTCGCAACGAACGCACCCGATCCACCCCATTGGACCCTAAACTAAAAATTATGGTGCGTTTCATACTATTTGGGTGTATTTGGGACCGTTTGGTTGCCTTACGAAACTCAGTGCAAAACGTGACGAACTAGTGCAAAAGTTCGTGCCACGAACTCGCGTCGGAATTTTTCGCAACGAACGCACCCGATCCACCCCATTGGACCTTAAATTGACGTTTTTGTGCGTTTTGTACTATTTGGGTGCATTTGGGACCGTTTGGTTGCCTTTAGGAACTCAGTGCAAAACGGGCCGAACTAGTGCAAAAGTTCGTGCCACGAAGTAACATCGGAATTTTTCGCAATGAACGGACCCGATAAACCCTATAGGAACCTAAACTGATGTTTTGGTGTGTTTTGTACTATTTGGGTGCATTTGGGACCGTTTGGTTGCCTTACGAAACTCGGTGCAAAACGGGTCGAACTAGTGCAGAAGTTCGTGCCACGAAGTCGTGTCAGAATTTTTTGCAACGAACGCACCCGATCCACCCCTTTGGACCCTCAACTGATGTTTTGGTACGATCGTATTATTTGGGCACATTTGGGACCGTTTGGTTGCCTTACGGAATTCGTTGCAAAACGGGCCGAACTAGAGCAAAAGTTCGTGCCACGAAGTCGCGTAGGTATTTTTCGCATCGAACGCACCTGATCCACCCCATTGGACACTAAACTAAAAATTTTGGTGCGTTTCATACTATTTCGGTTCATTTGGAACCGTTTGGTTCCCTTACGAAACTCGGTGCAAAACGGGCCGAACTAGTGCAAAAGTTCGTGCCACGAAGTCGCGTCAGAATTTTTCGCAACAAACGCACCCGATCCACCCCCATTGGACCCTAAACTGACATTTGGTGTGTTTCGAACTATTTGGGTGCATTTAGGACCGTTTGGTTGCCTTACGAAACTCGGAGCAAAACAGGCCGAACTAGTGCAAAAATTCGTGCCACGAAGTCGCGTCGGAATTTTTCGCAACGAACGCACCCGATCTACCCCATTGGACCCTAAACTAAAAATTTTGGTGCGTTTCATACTATTTGGGTGTTGGGACCGTTTGGTTGCCTTACAAAACTCAGTGCAAAACGTGCCGAACTAGTGCAAATGTTCGTGCCACGAAGTCGCGTCGGAATTTTTCGCAACGAACGCACCCGATCCACCCCATTGGACTTTAAATTGACATTTTTGCACAGTTTTGTAATATTTGGGTGCATTTGGGACCGTTTGGTTGCCTTTCGGAACTCAGTGCAAAACGGGCCGAACTAGTGCAAAAGTTGATGCCACGAAGTATCGTCAGAATTTTTCGCAATGAACGCACCCGATCAACCTTATAGGAACCTAAACTGACGTTGTGGTGCGTTTCCTACTATTTGGGTGCATTTGGGATCGTTTGGTTGCTTTACGGAACTCGGAGCAAAACGGGCCTAACTAGTGCAAAAGTTCGTGGCATGAAGTCGCGTCAGAATTTTTCGCAAGGAAGGCACCCGATCCACCCCATTGGACCCTAAACTGACGTTTTGGTACGTTTTGTACTATTCGGGTGCATTTTGGACCGTTTGGTTGCCTTACAGAAGTCGGAGCAAAACGGGCCGAACTTGTGCAAAAGTTCGGGCCACGAAGTCACGTCAGAATTTTTCGCAACGAACGCACCCGATCCACCCCATTGGATACTTAACTGATGTTTTGGTACGTTTCGTATTATTTGGGCGCATTTGAGACTGTTTGGTTGCCTTACGGAATTCGGTGCAAAACGGACCGAACTAGTGCAAAAGTTCGTGCCACGAAATCGCGTCGGAATTTTTTGCAAGGAACGCACCCGATCCACTCTGTTGGACCCTAAACTGATGTTTTGGTGTGTTTTGTACTATTTGGGTGCATTTAGGACCATTGGTTGCCTTACGGAACTCGATGCAAAACGGGCCGAACAAGTGCAAAAGTTCGTGCCACGAAGTCGCATTGGAATTTTTCGCAACGAAAGCACCCGATCCACCCATTGGACCCTAAACTAATATTTTGGTGCGTTTCAAACTATTTGGGTGCATTTGGGACCGTTTGGTTGCCTTATGAAACTCGGAGCAAAACAGGCCGAACTAATGCAAAAATTCATGACACGAAGTCGAGTCGGAATTTTTCGCAACGAACGCACCCGATCCACCCATTGGACCCTAAACTAAAAATTTTGGTGCGTTTCATACTATTTGGGTGTTGGGACCGTTTGGTTGCCTTACAAAACTCAGTGCAAAACATGCCGAACTAGTGCAAATGTTCGTGCCACGAAGTCACGTCGAATTTTTTTGCAAGGAACGCACCCGATCCACTCCGTTGGACCCTAAACTGAAGTTTTGGTGTGTTTCGTACTATTTGGGTGCATTTGGGACCGTTGGTTGCCTTACGGAACTCGGTGCAAAACGGGCCGAACAAGTGCAAAAGTTCGTGCCACGAAGTCGCGTTGGAATTTTTTGCAACGAAACCACCCGATCCACCCATCGGACCCTAAACTAACATTTTGATGCATTTCAAACTATTTGGGTGCATTTGGGACCATTTGGTTGCCTTACGAAACTAGGAGCAAAATAGGCCGAACTTGTGCAAAAATTCGTGCCACGAAGTCTCGTCGGAATTTTTCTCAACCAACGCACCCGATCCACCCCATTGGACCCTAAACTAAAAATTTTGGTGCGTTTCATACTATTTGGGTGTTGGGACCGTTTGGTTGCCTTACAAAACTCAGTGCAAAACGTGCCGAACTAGTGCAAATGTTCGTGCCACGAAGTCGCATCGGAATTTTTCGCAACGAACGCACCCGATCCACCCCATTGTTCTTTAAATTGATGTTTTTGCGCGTTTTGTACTATTTGGGTGCTTTTGGGACCGTTTGGTTGCCTTTCAGAACTCAGTGCAAAACGGGCCGAACTAGTGCAAAAGTTCATGCCACGAAGTATCGTTAGAATCTTTCACAATGAACGCACCCGATCAACCTTATAGGAACCTAAACTGAAGTTGTGGTGCGTTTCCTACAATTTGGGTGCATTTGGGATCGTTTGGTTGCCTTACGTAACTCGGTGCAAAACGTGCCTAACTAGTGCAAAAGTTCGTGGCATGAAGTCGCGTCAGAATTTTTCACAAGGAAGGCACCCGATTCACCCCATTGGACCCTAAACTGACGTTTTGTACTATTCGGGTGCATTTTGGACCGTTTGGTTGCCTTACAGAAGTCGGTGCAAAACGGGCCGAACTAGAGCAAAAGTTCGTGCCACAAAGTCGCGTAGGAATTTTTCACATCGAACGCACCTAATCCACCCCATTGCACCCTAAACTAAAAAATTGGTAGCGTTTCGTACTATTTCGGTGCATTTGGAACCATTTAGGTTGCCTTACGAAACTCGGTGCAATACGGGCCGAACTAGTGCAAAAGTTCGTGCCACGAAGTCGCCTCGGAATTTTTCGCAAGGAACGCACCCGATCCACCCCGTTGGATCCTAAACTAACGTTTTGGTGTGTTTCGTACTATTTGGGTGCATTTGGGACCGTTGGTTGCCTTACGGAACTCGGCGCAAAACGGGCCGAACAAGTGCAAAAGTTCGTGCCACGAAGTCGCGTCAGAATTTTTCGCAACGAAACGCACCCGATCCACCCCATTGGACCCTAAACTGACATTTTGGTGCATTTCGAACTATTTGGGTGCATTTAGGGACCGTTTGGTTGCCTTACGAAACTCGGAGCAAAACAGGCCGAACTAGTGCAAAAATTCGTGCCACGAAGTCGCGTCGGAATTTTTCGCAACGAACGCACCCGATCTACCCCATTGGACCCTAAACTAAAAATTTTTGGTGCGTTTCATACTATTTGGGTGTTGGGACCGTTTGGTTGCCTTACAAAACTCAGTGCAAAACGTGCCGAACTAGTGCAAATGTTCGTGCCACGAAGTCGCGTCGGAATTTTTCGCAACGAACGCACCCGATCCACCCCATTGGACTTTAAATTGACATTTTTGCACATTTTGTAATATTTGGGTGCATTTGGGACCGTTTGGTTGCCTTTCGGAACTCAGTGCAAAACGGGCCGAACTAGTGCAAAAGTTGATGCCACGAAGTATCGTCAGAATTTTTCGCAATGAACGCACCCGATCAATCTTATAGGAACCTAAACTGACGTTGTGGTGCGTTTCCTACTATTTGGGTGCATTTGGGATCGTTTGGTTGCTTTACGGAACTCGGAGCAAAACGGGCCTAACTAGTGCAAAAGTTTGTGGCATGAAGTCGCGTCAGAATTTTTCGCAAGGAAGGCACCCGATCCACCCCATTGGACCCTAAACTGACGTTTTGGTGCGTTTTGTACTATTCGGGTGCATTTTGGACCGTTTGGTTGCCTTACAGAAGTCGGAGCAAAACGGGCCGAACTTGTGCAAAAGTTCGGGCCACGAAGTCACGTCAGAATTTTTCGCAACGAACGCACCCGATCCACCCCATTGGATACTTAACTGATGTTTTGGTACGTTTCGTATTATTTGGGCGCATTTGAGACTGTTTGGTTGCCTTACGGAATTCGGTGCAAAACGGACCGAACTAGTGCAAAAGTTCGTGCCATGAAATCGCGTCGGAATTTTTTGCAAGGAACGCACCCGATCCACTCTGTTGGACCCTAAACTGACGTTTTGGTGTGTTTTGTACTATTTGGGTGCATTTAGGACCATTGGTTGCCTTACGGAACTCGATGCAAAACGGGCCGAACAAGTGCAAAAGTTCGTGCCACGAAGTCGCATTGGAATTTTTAGCAACGAAAGCACCCGATCCACCCATTGGACCCTAAACTAATATTTTGGTGCGTTTCAAACTATTTGGGTGCATTTGGGACCGTTTGGTTGCCTTACGAAACTCGGAGCAAAACAGGCCGAACTAATGCAAAAATTCGTGACACGAAGTCGAGTCGGAATTTTTCGCAACGAACGCACCCGATCCACCCATTGGACCCTAAACTAAAAATTTTGGTGCGTTTCATACTATTTGGGTGTTGGGACCGTTTGGTTGCCTTACAAAACTCAGTGCAAAACATGCCGAACTAGTGCAAATGTTCGTGCCACGAAGTCACGTCGAAATTTTTTGCAAGGAACGCACCCGATCCACTCCGTTGGACCCTAAACTGAAGTTTTGGTGTGTTTCGTACTATTTGGGTGCATTTGGGACCGTTGGTTGCCTTACGGAACTCGGTGCAAAACGGGCCGAACAAGTGCAAAAGTTCGTGCCACGAAGTCGCGTTGGAATTTTTCGCAACGAAACCACCCGATCCACCCATTGGACCCTGAACTAACATTTTGGTGCGTTTCAAACTATTTTGGTGCATTTGGGACCGTTTGGTTGCCTTACGAAACTCGGAGCAAAACAGGCCGAACTAGTGCAAAAATTCGTGCCACGAAGTCGTGTCGGAATTTTTCGCAACGAACGCACCCGATCCACCCCACTGGACCCTAAACTAAAAATTATGGTGCGTTTCATACTATTTGGGTGTATTTGGGACCATTTGGTTGCCTTACGAAACTCAGTGCAAAACGTGACGAACTAGTGCAAAAGTTCGTGCCACGAACTCGCGTCGGAATTTTACGCAACGAACGCACCCGATCCACCCCATTGGACCTTAAATTGACGTTTTTGTGCGTTTTGTACTATTTGGGTGCATTTGGGACCGTTTGGTTGCCTTTAGGAACTCAGTGCAAAACGGGCCGAACTAGTGCAAAAGTTCGTGCCACGAAGTAACATCGGAATTTTTCGCAATGAACGGACCCGATAAACCCTATAGGAACCTAAACTGATGTTTTGGTGTGTTTTGTACTATTTGGGTGCATTTGGGACCGTTTGGTTGCCTTACGAAACTCGGTGCAAAACGGGTCGAACTAGTGCAGAAGTTCGTGCCACGAAGTCGCGTCAGAATTTTTTGCAACGAACGCACCCGATCCACCCCTTTGGACCCTCAACTGATGTTTTGGTACGATCGTATTATTTGGGCACATTTGGGACCGTTTGGTTGCCTTACGGAATTCGTTGCAAAACGGGCCGAACTAGAGCAAAAGTTCGTGCCACGAAGTCGCGTAGGTATTTTTCGCATCGAACGCACCTGATCCACCCCATTGGACACTAAACTAAAAATTTTGGTGCGTTTCGTACTATTTTGGTTCATTTGGAACCGTTTGGTTCCCTTACGAAACTCGGTGCAAAACGGGCCGAACTAGTGCAAAAGTTCGTGCCACGAAGTCGCGTCAGAATTTTTCGCAACAAACGCACCCGATCCACCCCCATTGGACCCTAAACTGACATTTGGTGTGTTTCGAACTATTTGGGTGCATTTAGGACCGTTTGGTTGCCTTACGAAACTCGGAGCAAAAC
The DNA here is from genome assembly GCF_016808335.1 of Panicum virgatum. Taxonomy (NCBI): domain Eukaryota; kingdom Viridiplantae; phylum Streptophyta; class Magnoliopsida; order Poales; family Poaceae; genus Panicum; species Panicum virgatum. The sequence goes on from NW_024376388.1 coordinate 30,714, forward strand.
AGGCCGAACTAGTGCAAAAATTCGTGCCACGAAGTCGCGTCGGAATTTTTCGCAACGAACGCACCCGATCTACCCGATTGGACCCTAAACTAAAAATTTTGGTGCGTTTCATACTATTTGGGTGTTGGGACCGTTTGGTTGCCTTACAAAACTCAGTGCAAAACGTGCCGAACTAGTGCAAATGTTCGTGCCACGAAGTCGCGTCGGAATTATTCGCAACGAACGCACCCGATCCACCCCATTGGACTTTAAATTGACATTTTTGCACGTTTTGTAATATTTGGGTGCATTTGGGACCGTTTGGTTGCCTTTTGGAACTCGGTGCAAAACGGGCCGAACTAGTGCAAAAGTTGATGCCACGAAGTATCGTCAGAATTTTTCGCAATGAACGCACCCGATCAACCTTATAGGAACCTAAACTGACGTTGTGGTGCGTTTCCTACTATTTGGGTGCATTTGGGATCGTTTGGTTGCTTTACGGAACTCGGAGCAAAACGGGCCTAACTAGTGCAAAAGTTCGTGGCATGAAGTCGCGTCAGAATTTTTCGCAAGGAAGGCACCCAATCCACCCCATTGGACCCTAAACTGACGTTTTGGTTTGTTTTGTACTATTCGGGTGCATTTTGGACCGTTTGGTTGCCTTACAGAAGTCGGAGCAAAACGGGCCGAACTTGTGCAAAAGTTCGGGCCACGAAGTCACGTCAGAATTTTTCGCAACGAACGCACCCGATCCACCCCATTGGACACTTAACTGATGTTTTGGTACGTTTCGTATTATTTGGGCGCATTTGAGACTGTTTGGTTGCCTTACGGAATTCGGTGCAAAACGGACTGAACTAGTGCTAAAGTTCGTGCCACGAAATCGCGTCAGAATTTTTTGCAAGGAACGCACCCGATCCACTCCGTTGGACCCTAAACTGACGTTTTGGTGCGTTTTGTACTATTTGGGTGCATTTAGGACCATTGGTTGCCTTACGGAACTCGATGCAAAACGGGCCGAACAAGTGCAAAAGTTCGTGCCACGAAGTCGCGTTGGAATTTTTCGCAACGAAAGCACCCGATCCACCCATTGGACCCTAAACTAATATTTTGGTGCGTTTCAAACTATTTGGGTGCATTTGGGACAGTTTGGTTGCCTTACGAAACTCGGAGCAAAACAGGCCGAACTAGTGCAAAAATTCGTGACACGAAGTCGCGTCGGAATTTTTCGCAACGAACGCACCCGATCCACCCCATTGGACCCTAAACTAAAAATTTTGGTGCGTTTCATACTATTTGGGTGTTGGGACCGTTTGGTTGCCTTACAAAACTCAGTGCAAAACATGCCGAACTAGTGCAAATGTTCGTGCCACGAAGTCGCGTCAGAATTTTTTGCAAGGAACGCACCCGATCCACTCCGTTGGACCCTAAACTGACGTTTTGGTGTGTTTTTTACTATTTGGGTGCATTTAGGACCATTGGTTGCCTTACGGAACTCGATGCAAAACGGGCCGAACAAGTGCAAAAGTTCGTGCCACGAAGTCGCGTTGGAATTTTTCGCAACGAAAGCACCCGATCCACCCATTGGACCCTAAACTAATATTTTGGTGCGTTTCAAACTATTTGGGTGCATTTGGGACCGTTTGGTTGCCTTACGAAACTCGGAGCAAAACAGGCCGAAATAGTGCAAAAATTCGTGACACGAAGTCGCGTCGGAATTTTTCGCAACGAACGCACCCGATCCACCCCATTGGACCCTAAACTAAAAATTTTGGTGCGTTTCATACTATTTGGGTGTTGGGACCGTTTGGTTGCCTTACAAAACTCAATGCAAAACATGCCGAACTAGTGCAAATGTTCGTGCCACGAAGTCGCGTCGGAATTTTTTGCAAGGAACGCACCCGATCCACTCCGTTGGACCCTAAACTGAAGTTTTGGTGAGTTTCGTACTATTTGGGTGCATTTGGGACCATTGGTTGCCTTACGGAACTCGGTGCAAAACAGGCCGAACAAGTGCAAAAGTTCGTGCCACGAAGTCGCGTTGGAATTTTTTGCAACGAAACCACCCGATCCACCCATCGGACCCTAAACTAACATTTTGATGCATTTCAAACTATTTGGGTGCATTTGGGACCATTTGGTTGCCTTACGAAACTAGGAGCAAAATAGGCCGAACTTGTGCCAAAATTCGTGCCACGAAGTCTCGTCGGAATTTTTCTCAACCAACGCACCCGATCCACCCGATTGGACCCTAAACTAAAAATTTTGGTGCGTTTCATACTATTTGGGTGTTGGGACCGTTTGGTTGCCTTACAAAACTCAGTGCAAAACGTGCCGAACTAGTGCAAATGTTCGTGCCACGAAGTCGCATCGGAATTTTTCGCAACGAACGCACCCGATCCACCCCATTGTTCTTTAAATTGATGTTTTTGCGCGTTTTGTACTATTTGGGTGCTTTTGGGACCGTTTGGTTGCCTTTCAGAACTCAGTGCAAAACGGGCCGAACTAGTGCAAAAGTTCATGCCACGAAGTATCGTTAGAATTTTTCACAATGAACGCACCCGATCAACCTTATAGGAACCTAAACTGACGTTGTGGTGCGTTTCCTACAATTTGGGTGCATTTGGGATCGTTTGGTTGCCTTACGTAACTCGGTGCAAAACGTGCCTAACTAGTGCAAAAGTTCGTGGCATGAAGTCGCGTCAGAATTTTTCACAAGGAAGGCACCCGATTCACCCCATTGGACCCTAAACTGACGTTTTGTACTATTCGGGTGCATTTTGGACCGTTTGGTTGCCTTACAGAAGTCGGTGCAAAACGGGCCGAACTAGTGCAAAAGTTCGTGCCATGAAGTCACATCAGAATTTTTCACAACGAACGCACCCGATCCACCCCATTGGACCCTAAACTGATGTTTTGGTATGTTTCGTATTATTTGGGCACATTTGAGACCGTTTGGTTGCCTTACGGAATTCGGTGCAAAACGGACCGAACTAGTGCAAAAGTTCGTCCCACGAAGTCGCGTCGGAATTTTTTGCAAGGAACGCACCCGATCCACCCCATTGGACCTTAGATTGACATTTTTGCGCGTTTTGTACTATTTGGGTGCATTTAGGACCGTTTGGTTGGCTTTCGAAACTCAGAGCAAAACGGGCCGAACTAGTGCAAAAGTTTGTGCCACGAAGTAACATCAAAATTTTTCGCAATGAACATACCCGATCAACCTTATAGGAACCTAAACTGATGTTTTGGTGCGTTTCCTGCAATTTGGGTGCATTTGGGATCGTTTGGTTGCCTTACGGAACTCGGTGCAAAACGGGCCTAACTAGTGCAAAAGTTCGTGCAATGAAGTCGCGTTAGAATTTTTCGCAAGGAACGCACCCGATCCACCCCATTGGACCCTAAACTGACGTTTTGGTGTGTTTTGTACTATTTGGGTGCATTTTGGACCGTTTGGTTGCCTTACGAAACTCGGTGCAAAACGGGCCGAACTAGTGCAAAAGTTCGTGCCACGAAGTCACGTCAGATTTTTCCGCAACGAACGGATCCGATCCGCCCCATTGGACCCTAAATTGATGTTTTTTTACGTTTCGTATTATTTGGGCGCATTTGGGACCGTTTGGTTGCCTTACGGAATTCGGTGCAACACGGGCCGAACTAGTGCAAAAGTTCGTGCCACGAAGTCGCGTCGGAATTTTTTGCAAGGAACGCACCCGATCCACTCAGTTCGACCCTAAACTGACGTTTTGGTGCGTTTCGTACTATTTGGGTGCATTTGGGACCGTTGGTTGCCTTACGGAACTCAATGCAAAATGGGCCGAACAAGTGCAAAAGTTCGTGCCATGAAGTCGCGTTGGAATTTTTCGCAACGAAAGCACCCGATCCACCCATTGGACTCTAAACTAACATTTTGGTGCGTTTCAAACTATTTGGGTGCATTTGGGACCGTTTGGTTGCCTTACGAAACTCGGAACAAAACAGGCCGAACTAGTGCAAAAATTCGTGCCACGAAGTCGCGTCGGAATTTTTCGCAACGATCGCACCCGATCCACCCCATTGGACTCTAAACTAAAAATTATGGTGCGTTTCATACTATGGTTGTATTTGGCACCATTTGGTTGCCTTACGAAACTCAGTGCAAAACGTGCCGAACTAGTGCAAAAGTTCGTGCCACGAGGTCGCGTCGGAATTTTTCGCAACGAACGCACTTGATCCACCCCATTGGACCCTAAATTGATGTTTTGGCGCGTTTTGTACCATTTGGGCGCATTTGGGACCGTTTGGTTGCCTTTCGGAACTCGGTGCAAAAAGTGCCGAACTAGTGCAAAAGTTCGTGCCACGAAGTCGCATCAGAATTTTTCGCAACAAACGCACCCGATCCACCTTATAGGTACCTAAACTGACGTTGTGGTGCGTTTCATATTATTTGGGTGCATTTGGGACTGTTTGGTTGCCTTACGGAACTCGGTGCAAAACGGGCCGAACTAGTGCAAATGTTCGTGCCACGAAGTCGTGTCGGAACTTTTCGCAACGAACGCACCCGATCCACCCCATTGGAACCTAAACTGACGTTTTGCTACGTATCGTACTATTTGGGTGCATTTGGGACCGTTGGTTGCCTTACGGAACTCGGTGCAAAACGGGCCGAACAAGTGCAAAAGTTCGTGCCACGAAGTCGCGTTGGAATTTTTTGCAACGAAACCACCCGATCCACCCATCGGACCCTAAACTAACATTTTGATGCATTTCAAACTATTTGGGTGCATTTGGGACCATTTGGTTGCCTTACGAAACTAGGAGCAAAATAGGCCGAACTTGTGCAAAAATTCGTGCCCCGAAGTCTCGTCGGAATTTTTCTCAACCAACGCACCCGATCCACCCCATTGGACCCTAAACTTAAAATTTTGGTGCGTTTCATACTATTTGGGTGTTGGGACCGTTTGGTTGCCTTACAAAACTCAGTGCAAAACGTGCCGAACTAGTGCAAATGTTCGTGCCACGAAGTCGCATCGGAATTTTTCGCAACGAACGCACCCGATCCACCCCATTGTTCTTTAAATTGATGTTTTTGCGCGTTTTGTACTATTTGGGTGCTTTTGGGACCGTTTGGTTGCCTTTCAGAACTCAGTGCAAAACGGGCCGAACTAGTGCAAAAGTTCATGCCACGAAGTATCGTTAGAATTTTTCACAATGAACGCACCCGATCAACCTTATAGGAACCTAAACTGACGTTGTGGTGCGTTTCCTACAATTTGGGTGCATTTGGGATCGTTTGGTTGCCTTACGTAACTCGGTGCAAAACGTGCCTAAATAGTGCAAAAGTTCGTGGCATGAAGTCGCGTCAGAATTTTTCACAAGGAAGGCACCCGATTCACCCCATTGGACCCTAAACTGACGTTTTGTACTATTCGGGTGCATTTTGGACCGTTTGGTTGCCTTACAGAAGTCGGTGCAAAACGGGCCGAACTAGTGCAAAAGTTCGTGCCATGAAGTCACATCAGAATTTTTCACAACGAACGCACCCGATCCACCCCATTGGACCCTAAACTGATGTTTTGGTATGTTTCGTATTATTTGGGCACATTTGAGACCGTTTGGTTGCCTTACGGAATTCGGTGCAAAACGGACCGAACTAGTGCAAAAGTTCGTCCCACGAAGTCGCGTCGGAATTTTTTGCAAGGAACGCACCCGATCCACCCCATTGGACCTTAGATTGACATTTTTGCGCGTTTTGTACTATTTGGGTGCATTTAGGACCGTTTGGTTGGCTTTCGAAACTCAGAGCAAAACGGGCCGAACTAGTGCAAAAGTTTGTGCCACGAAGTAACATCAAAATTTTTCGCAATGAACATACCCGATCAACCTTATAGGAACCTAAACTGATGTTTTGGTGCGTTTCCTGCAATTTGGGTGCATTTGGGATCGTTTGGTTGCCTTACGGAACTCGGTGCAAAACGGGCCTAACTAGTGCAAAAGTTCGTGCAATGAAGTCGCGTTAGAATTTTTCGCAAGGAACGCACCCGATCCACCCCATTGGACCCTAAACTGACGTTTTGGTGTGTTTTGTACTATTTGGGTGCATTTTGGACCGTTTGGTTGCCTTACGAAACTCGGTGCAAAACGGGCCGAACTAGTGCAAAAGTTCGTGCCACGAAGTCACGTCAGATTTTTCCGCAACGAACGGATCCGATCCGCCCCATTGGACCCTAAATTGATGTTTTTTTACGTTTCGTATTATTTGGGCGCATTTGGGACCGTTTGGTTGCCTTACGGAATTCGGTGCAACACGGGCCGAACTAGTGCAAAAGTTCGTGCCACGAAGTCGCGTCGGAATTTTTTGCAAGGAACGCACCCGATCCACTCAGTTCGACCCTAAACTGACGTTTTGGTGCGTTTCGTACTATTTGGGTGCATTTGGGACCGTTGGTTGCCTTACGGAACTCAATGCAAAATGGGCCGAACAAGTGCAAAAGTTCGTGCCATGAAGTCGCGTTGGAATTTTTCGCAACGAAAGCACCCGATCCACCCATTGGACTCTAAACTAACATTTTGGTGCGTTTCAAACTATTTGGGTGCATTTGGGACCGTTTGGTTGCCTTACGAAACTCGGAACAAAACAGGCCGAACTAGTGCAAAAATTCGTGCCACGAAGTCGCGTCGGAATTTTTCGCAACGATCGCACCCGATCCACCCCATTGGACTCTAAACTAAAAATTATGGTGCGTTTCATACTATGGTTGTATTTGGCACCATTTGGTTGCCTTACGAAACTCAGTGCAAAACGTGCCGAACTAGTGCAAAAGTTCGTGCCACGAGGTCGCGTCGGAATTTTTCGCAACGAACGCACTTGATCCACCCCATTGGACCCTAAATTGATGTTTTGGCGCGTTTTGTACCATTTGGGCGCATTTGGGACCGTTTGGTTGCCTTTCGGAACTCGGTGCAAAAAGTGCCGAACTAGTGCAAAAGTTCGTGCCACGAAGTCGCATCAGAATTTTTCGCAACAAACGCACCCGATCCACCTTATAGGTACCTAAACTGACGTTGTGGTGCGTTTCATATTATTTGGGTGCATTTGGGACTGTTTGGTTGCCTTACGGAACTCGGTGCAAAACGGGCCGAACTAGTGCAAATGTTCGTGCCACGAAGTCGTGTCGGAACTTTTCGCAACGAACGCACCCGATCCACCCCATTGGAACCTAAACTGACGTTTTGCTACGTATCGTACTATTTGGGTGCATTTGGGACCGTTGGTTGCCTTACGGAACTCGGTGCAAAACGGGCCGAACAAGTGCAAAAGTTCGTGCCACGAAGTCGCGTTGGAATTTTTTGCAACGAAACCACCCGATCCACCCATCGGACCCTAAACTAACATTTTGATGCATTTCAAACTATTTGGGTGCATTTGGGACCATTTGGTTGCCTTACGAAACTAGGAGCAAAATAGGCCGAACTTGTGCAAAAATTCGTGCCACGAAGTCTCGTCGGAATTTTTCTCAACCAACGCACCCGATCCACCCCATTGGACCCTAAACTTAAAATTTTGGTGCGTTTCATACTATTTGGGTGTTGGGACCGTTTGGTTGCCTTACAAAACTCAGTGCAAAACGTGCCGAACTAGTGCAAATGTTCGTGCCACGAAGTCGCATCGGAATTTTTCGCAACGAACGCACCCGATCCACCCTATTGTTCTTTAAATTGATGTTTTTGCGCGTTTTGTACTATTTGGGTGCTTTTGGGACCGTTTGGTTGCCTTTCAGAACTCAGTGCAAAACGGGCCGAACTAGTGCAAAAGTTCATGCCACGAAGTATCGTTAGAATTTTTCATAATGAACGCACCCGATCAACCTTATAGGAACCTAAACTGACGTTGTGGTGCGTTTCCTACAATTTGGGTGCATTTGGGATCGTTTGGTTGCCTTACGTAACTCGGTGCAAAACGTGCCTAACTAGTGCAAAAGTTCGTGGCATGAAGTCGCGTCAGAATTTTTCACAAGGAAGGCACCCGATTCACCCCATTGGACCCTAAACTGACGTTTTGTACTATTCGGGTGCATTTTGGACCGTTTGGTTGCCTTACAGAAGTCGGTGCAAAACGGGCCGAACTAGTGTAAAAGTTCGTGCCATGAAGTCACATCAGAATTTTTCACAACGAACGCACCCGATCCACCCCATTGGACCCTAAACTGATGTTTTGGTACGTTTCGTATTATTTGGGCGCATTTGAGACCGTTTGGTTGCCTTACGGAATTCGGTGCAAAACGGACCGAACTAGTGCAAAAGTTCGTCCCACGAAGTCGCGTCGGAATTTTTTGCAAGGAACGCACCCGATCCACCCCATTGGACCTTAGATTGACGTTTTTGCGCGTTTTGTACTATTTGGGTGCATTTAGGACCGTTTGGTTGGCTTTCGAAACACAGAGCAAAACGGGCCGAACTAGTGCAAAAGTTTGTGCCACGAAGTAACATCGAAATTTTTCGCAATGAACGTACCCGATCAACCTTATAGGAACCTAAACTGATGTTTTGGTGCGTTTCCTACAATTTGGGTGCATTTGGGATCGTTTGGTTGCCTTACGGAACTCGGTGCAAAACGGGCCTAACTAGTGCAAAAGTTCGTGCAATGAAGTCGCGTTAGAATTTTTCGCAAGGAACGCACCCGATCCACCCCATTCGACCCTAAACTAACGTTTTTGTGCGTTTTGTACTATTTGGGTGCATTTTGGACCGTTTGGTTGCCTTACGAAACTCGGTGCAAAACGGGCCGAACTAGTGCAAAAGTTCGTGCCACGAAGTCACGTCAGATTTTTTCGCAACGAACGGATCCGATCCACCCCATTGGACCCTAAATTGATGTTTTTTTACGTTTCGTATTATTTGGGCACATTTGGGACCGTTTGGTTGCCTTACGGAATTCGGTGCAAAACGGGCCGAACTAGTGCAAAAGTTCGTGCCACGAAGTCGCGTCGGAATTTTTTGCAAGGAACGCACCCGATCCACTCCGTTGGACCCTAAACTGACGTTTTGGTGCGTTTCGTACTATTTGGGTGCATTTGGGACCGTTGGTTGCCTTACGGAACTCGATGCAAAACGGGCCGAAGAAGTGCAAAAGTTCGTGCCACGAAGTCGCGTTGGAATTTTTCGCAACGAAAGCACCCGATCCACCCATTGGACCCTAAACTAACATTTTGGTGCGTTTCAAACTATTTGGGTGCATTTGGGACCGTTTGGTTGCCTTACGAAACTCGGAGCAAAACAGACGAACTAGTGCAAAAATTCGTGCCACGAAGTCGCGTTGGAATTTTTCGCAACGACCGCACCCGATCCACCCCATTGGACTCTAAACTAAAAATTATGGTGCGTTTCATACTATGGGTGTATTTGGCACCGTTTGGTTGCCTTACGAAACTCAATGCAAAACGTGCCGAACTAGTGCAAAAGTTCGTGCCACGAGGTCGCATCGGAATTTTTCACAACGAACGCACCTGATCCACCCCATTGGACCCTAAATTGACGTTTTGGCGCGTTTCATACCATTTGGGTGCATTTGGGACCGTTTGGTTGCCTTTCGAAACTCGGTGCAAAAAGTGCCGAACTAGTGCAAAAGTTCGTGCCACGAAGTCGCATCAGAATTTTTCACAACGAACGCACCCGATCCACCTTATAGGTATGTAAACTGACGATGTGGTGTGTTTCGTATTATTTGGGTGCATTTGGGACTGTTTGGTTGCCTTACGGAACTCGGCGCAAAACGGGCCGAACAAGTGCAAAAGTTCGTGCCACGAAGTCGCGTCGGAATTTTTCGCAACAAATGCACCCGACCCACCCCCATTGAACCCTAAACTGACGTTTTGGTGCGTTTCGAACTATTTGGGTGCATTTGGGACCGTTTGGTTATCTTACGAAACTCGAAGCAAAACAAGTCGAACTAGTGCAGAAATTCGTGCCACGAAGTCGCGTCGGAATTTTTCGCAACGAACGCACCCGATCCACCCCATTGGACCCTAAACTAAAAATTTTGGTGCGTTTCATACTATTTGGGTGTTGGGACCATTTGGTTGCCTTACAAAACTCAGTGCAAAACGTGCCGAACTAGTGCAAATATTCGTGCCACGAAGTCGCGTCGGAATTTTTCGCAACGAACGCACCCGATCCAGCCCATTGGACCCTAAATTGACGTTTTGGCGCGTTTTGTAGTATTTGGGTGCATTTGGGACCGTTTGGTTGCCTTTCGGAACTCTGTGCAAAACGGGCCGAACTAGTGCAAAAGTTCATGCCACGAAGTATCGTCAGAATTTTTCGCAATGAACGCACCCGATCAACCTTATAGGAACCTAAACTGACGTTGTTGTGCATTTCCTACTATTTGGGTGCATTTGGGATCGTTTGGTTGCTTTACGGAACTCGGTACAAAACGGGCCTAACTAATGCAAAAGTTTGTGGCATGAAGTCGCGTCAGAATTTTTCGCAAGGAAGGCACCCGATCCACCCCATTGGACCCTAAACTGACGTTTTGGTGCGTTTTGTACTATTCGTGTGCATTTTGGACCGTTTGGTTGCCTTACAGAAGTCGGTGCAAAACGGCCGAACTAGTGCAAAAGTTCGTGCCACGAAGTCACGTCAGAATTTTTTGCAACGAACGCACCCGATCCACACCATTGGACCCTAAGCTGATGTTTTGGTACGTTTCGTATTATTTGGGCGCATTTGAGACCATTTGGTTGCCTTACGGAATTCGGTGCAAAACGGACCGAACTAGTGCAAAAGTTCGTGCCACGAAGTCGCGTCAGAATTTTTTGCAAGGAACGCACCCAATCCACTCCGTTGGACCCTAAACTGATGTTTTGGTGTGTTTCGTACTATTTGGGTGCATTTGGGACCGTTGGTTGCCTTACGGAACTCGATGCAAAATGGGCCGAACAAGTGCAAAAGTTCGTGCCACGAAGTCGCGTTGGAATTTTTCGCAACGAAAGCACCCGATCCACCCATTGGACCCTAAACTAACATTTTGGTGCGTTTCAAACTATTTGGGTGCATTTGGGACCGTTTGGTTGCCTTACGAAACTCGGAGCAAAACAGGCCGATCTAGTGCAAAAATTCGTGCCACGAAGTTGCGTCGGAATTTTTCGCAACAAACGCACCCGATCCACCCCATTGGACTCTAAACTAAAAATTATGGTGCGTTTCATACTATGGGTGTATTTGGCACAGTTTGATTGCCTTACGAAACTCAGTGCAAAACGTGCCGAACTAGTGCAAAAGTTCGTGCCACGAGGTCGCGTCGGAATTTTTTGCAACGAACGCACCTGATCCACCCCATTGGACCCTAAATTGACGTTTTGGCGCATTTCGTACCATTTGGGTGCATTTGGGACCGTTTGGTTGCCTTTCGGAACTCGGTGCAAAAAGTACCGAACTAGTGCAAAAGTTCGTGCCACGAAGTCGCATCAGAATTTTTCACAACGAACGCACCCGATCCACCTTATTGGTACGTAAACTGATGTTGTGGTGCGTTTTGTATTATTTGGTTGCATTTGGGACTGTTTTGGTTGCCTTACGGAACTCAGATGGAAAACGGGCCGAACTAGTGCAAAAGTTCGTGCCACAAAGTCGTGTCGGAATTTTCCGCAACGAACACACCCGATCCGCCCCATTGGAACCTAAACTGAAGTTTTGCTACGTATCGTACTATTTGGGTACATTTGGGACCGTTTGGTTGCCTTACAGAACTCGGTGCAATACGGGCCGAACTAGTGCAAAAGTTCGTGCCACGAAGTCGCCTTAGAATTTTTCGCAACGAACGCACCCGATCCACCCCATTGGACCCTAAACTGATGTTTTGGTATGTTTCATATTATGTGGGCGCATTTGGGACCGTTTGGTTGCCTTACAAAACTTGGAGCAAAACAGGCCGAACTAGTGCAAAAATTCGTGACACGAAGTTGCGTCGGAATTTTTCACAATGAACGCACCCGATCCACCCCATTGGACCCTAAACTAAAAATTTTGGTGCGTTTCATACTATTTGGGTGTTGGGACCGTTTGGTTGCCTTACAAAACTCAGTGCAAAATGTGCCGAACTAGTGCAAATGTTCGTGCCACGAAGTCGCATCGGAATTTTTCGCAACGAACGCACCGAATCCACCCCATTGGACTTTGAATTGATGTTTTTGCCCGTTTTGTACTATTTGGGTGCTTTTGGGACCGTTTGGTTGCCTTTCAGAACTCAGTGCAAAACGGACCGAACTAGTGCAAAAGTTCATGCCACGAAGTATCGTCAGAATTTTTCGCAATGAACGCACCCGATCAACCTTATAGGAACCTAAACTGACGTTGTGGTGTGTTTCCTACAATTTGGGTGCATTTGGGATCGTTTGGTTGCCTTACGTAACTCGGTGCAAAACGTGCCTAACTAGTGCAAAAGTTCGTGGCATGAAGTCGCGTCAGAATTTTTCACAAGGAAGGCACCCGATTCACCCCATTGGACCCTAAACTGACGTTTTGTACTATTCAGGTGCATTTTGGACCGTTTGGTTGCCTTACAGAACTCGGCGCAATACGGGCCGAACTAGTGCAAAAGTTCGTGCCACGAAGTTGCCTTAGAATTTTTCGCAACGAACGCACCCAATCCATCCCATTGGACCCTAAACTGATGTTTTGGTGCGTTTCGAACTATTTGGGTGCATTTGGGACTGTTTGGTTGCATTACAGAACTCGGTGCAAAACGAGCCGAACTAGTGCAAAAGTTCGTGCCACGAAGTCGCGTCTGAATTTTTCAGAACGAACGCACCCGATCCACCCCATTGGACCCTAAACTGATGTTTTGGTATGTTTCATATTATGTGGGCGCATTTGGGACCGTTTGGTTGCCTTACGGAATTCGGTGCAAAACGGGCCGAACTAGAGCAAAAGTTCATGCCACAAAGTCGCGTAGGAATTTTATGCATCGAACGCACCTAATCCACCCCATTGCACCCTAAACTAAAAATTTTGGTGCGTTTCATACTATTTCGGTGCATTTGGAACCATTTGGTTGCCTTACGAAACTCGGTGCAAAACGGGCCGAACTAGTGCAAAAGTTCGTGCCACGAAGTCGCGTCGGAATTTTTCGAAAGGAACGCACCCGATCCACCCCTTTGGATCCTAAACTAACGTTTTGGTGTGTTTCATACTATTTGGGTGCATTTGGGACCGTTTGGTTGCCTTACGGAACTCGGCGCAAAACGGGCCGAACAAGTGCAAAAGTTCGTGCCACGAAGTCGCGTCAGAATTTTTCGCAACAAACGCACCCGATCCACCCCCATTGGACCCTAAACTGACATTTTAGTTCATTTCGAACAATTTGGTTGCATTAGGACTGTTTGGTTGCCTTACGAAACTCGGAGCAAAACAGGCCGAACTAGTGCAAAAATTCGTGCCACGAAGTCGCGTCGGAATTTTTCGCAACCAACGCACCCGATCCACCCCATTGGACCCTAAACTAAAAATTTGGTGCGTTTCATACTATTTGGGTGTTGGGACCGTTTGGTTGCCTTACAAAACTCAGTGCAAAACGTCCCGAACTAGTGCAAATGTTCGTGACACGAAGTCGCGTCGGAATTTTTCGCAATGAACGCACCCGATCCACCCCATTGGACCCTAAACTAAAAATTTTGGTGCGTTTCATACTATTTGGGTGTTGGGACCGTTTGGTTGCCTTACAAAACTCAGTGCAAAACGTCCGAACTAGTGCAAATGTTCGTGACACGAAGTCGCGTCGGAATTTTTCGCAATGAACGCACCCGATCCACCCCATTGGACCCTAAACTAAAAGTTTTGGTGCGTTTCATACTATTTGGGTGTTGGGACCATTTGGTTGCCTTACAAAACTCAGTGCAAAACATGCCGAACTAGTGCAAATGTTCGTGCCACGAAGTCACGTCGGAATTTTTCGCAACGAACGCACCCGATCCACCCCATTGGACTTTAAATTGACATTTTTGCGCGTTTTGTACTATTTCGGTGCATTTGGGACCGTTTGGTTGCCTTTCGGAACTCAGTGCAAAACGGGCCGAACTAGTGCAAAAGTTGATGCCACGAAGTATCGTCAGAATTTTTCGCAATGAACGCACCCGATCAACCTTATAGGAACCTAAACTGACGTTGTGGTGCATTTCGTACTATTTGGGTGCATTTGGGATCGTTTGGTTGCTTTACGGAACTCGGAGCAAAACGGGCCTAACTAGTGCAAAAGTTCGTGGCATGAAGTCGCGACAGAATTTTTCGCAAGGAAGGCACCCGATCCACTCCATTGGACCCTAAACTGACATTTTGGTGCGTTTTGTACTATTCGGGTGCATTTTGGACCGTTTGGTTGCCTTACAGAAGTCGGTGCAAAATGGGCCGAACTTGTGCAAAAGTTCGGGCCACGAAGTCACGTCGGATTTTTTCGCAACGAACGCACCCGATCCACCCCATTGGACCCTAAACTGACGTTTTGGTACGTTTTGTATTATTTCGGCGCATTTGAGACTGTTTGGTTGCCTTACGGAATTCGGTGCAAAACGAACCGAACTAGTGCAAAAGTTCGTGCCACGAAGTCGCGTCGGAATTTTTTTTAAGGAGCGCACCCGATCCACTCCGTTGGACCCTAAACTGATGTTTTGGTGCGTTTCGTACTATTTGGGTGCATTTGGGACCGTTGGTTGCCTTACGGAACTCGATGCAAAACGGGCCAAACAAGTGCAAAAGTTCGTGCCACGAAGTCGCGTTGGAATTTTTCGCAACGAAAGCACCCGATCCACCCATTGGACCCTAAACTAACATTTTGGTGCGTTTCAAACTATTTGGGTGCATTTGGGACCGTTTGGTTGCCTTACGAAACTCAGAGCAAAACAGGCCGAACTAGTGCAAAAATTCGTGACACGAAGTCACGTCGGAATTTTTCGCAATGAACACACCCGATCCACCCCATTGGACCCTAAACTAAAAATTTTGGTGCGTTTCATACTATTTGGGTGTTGGGACCGTTTGGTTGCCTTACAAAACTCAGTGCAAAACATGCCGAACTAGTGCAAATGTTCGTGCCACGAAGTCGCGTCGGAATTTTTCGCAACGAACGCACCCGATCCACCCCATTGGACTTTAAATTGACATTTTTGCGCGTTTTGTACTATTTGGGTGCATTTGCGACCGTTTGGTTGCCTTTCGGAACTCAGTGCAAAACGGGCCGAACTAGTGTAAAAGTTCATGCCACGAAGTATCGTCAGAATTTTTCGCAATGAACGCACCCGATCAACCTTATAGGAACCTAAGCTGACGTTGTGGTGCGTTTCCTACTATTTGGGTGCATTTGGGATCGTTTGGTTGCTTTACGGAACTCGGTGCAAAACGGGCCTAACTAATGCAAAAGTTCGTGGCATGAAGTCGCGTCAGAATTTTTCGCAAGGAAGGCACCCGATCCACCCCATTGGACGCTAAACTGATATTTTGGTGCGTTTTGTACTATTCGGGTGCATTTTGGACCGTTTGGTTGCCTTACAGAAGTCGGTGCAAAACGGGCCGAACTTGTGCAAAAGTTCGTGCCACGAAGTCACGTCAGAATTTTTCGCAACGAACGCACCCGATCCACCCCATTGGACCCTAAACTAATGTTTTGGTACGTTTCGTATTATTTGGGCGCATTTGAGACCGTTTGGTTGCCTTACGGAATTCGGTGCAAAACGAACCGAACTAGTGCAAAAGTTCGTGCCACGAAGTCGCGTCGGAATTTTTTGCAAGGAATGCACCCGATCCACTCCGTTGGACCCTAAACCAACGTTTTGGTGCGTTTCGTACTATTTGGGTGCATTTGGGACCGTTGCTTGCCCTACGGAACTCGATGCAAAACGGGCCGAACAAGTGCAAAAGTTCGTGCCACAAAGTCGCGTTGGAATTTTTCGCAACGAAAGCACCCGATCCACCCATTGCACCCTAAACTAACATTTTGGTGCGTTTCAAACTATTTGGGTGCATTTGGGACCGTTTGGTTGCCTTACGAAACTCGGAGCAAAACAGGCCGAACTAGTGCAAAAATTCGTGACACGAAGTCGCGTCGGAATTTTTCGCAATGAACGCACCCGATCCACCCCATTGGACCCTAAACTAAAAATTTTGGTGCGTTTCATACTATTTGGGTGTTGGGACCGTTTGGTTGCCTTACAAAACTCAGTGCAAAACATGCCGAACTAGTGCAAATGTTCGTGCCACGAAGTCGCGTCGGAATTTTTCGCAACGAACGCACCCGATCCACCCCATTGGACTTTAAATTGACATTTTTGCGCGTTTTGTACTATTTGGGTGAATTTGGGACCGTTTGGTTGCCTTTCGGAACTCAATGAAAAACGGGCCGAACTAGTGTAAAAGTTCATGCCACGAAGTATCGTCAGAATTTTTCGCAATGAACGCACCCGATCAACCTTATAGGAACCTAAACTGACGTTGTAGTGCGTTTCCTTCTATTTCGGTGCATTTGGGATCGTTTGGTTGCTTTACGGAACTCGGTGCAAAACGGGCCTAACTAATGCAAAAGTTCGTGGCATGAAGTCGCGACAGAATTTTTCTCAAGGAAGGCACCCGATCCACTCCATTGGACCCTAAACTGACATTTTGGTGCGTTTTGTACTATTCGGGTGCATTTTGGACCGTTTGGTTGCCTTACAGAAGTCAGTGCAAAATGGGCCGAACTTGTGCAAAAGTTCGTGCCACGAAGTCAAGTCAGAATTTTTCACAACGAACGCACCCGATCCACCCCATTGGACCCTAAACTGACGTTTTGGTACGTTTCGTATTATTTGGGCGCATTTGAGACCGTTTGGTTGCCTTACGGAATTCGGTGCAAAACGAACCGAACTAGTGCAAAAGTTCGTGCCACGAAGTCGCGTCGGAATTTTTTTTAAGGAGCGCACCCGATCCACTCCGTTGGACCCTAAACTGACGTTTTGGTGCGTTTCGTACTATTTGGGTGCATTTGGGACCGTTGGTTGCCTTACGGAACTCGATGCAAAACGGGCCAAACAAGTGCAAAAGTTCGTGCCACGAAGTCGCGTTGGAATTTTTCGCAACGAAAGCACCCGATCCACCCATTGGACCCTAAACTAACATTTTGGTGCGTTTCAAACTATTTGGGTGCATTTGGGACCGTTTGGTTGCCTTACGAAACTCAGAGCAAAACAGGCCGAACTAGTGCAAAAATTCGTGACACGAAGTCACGTCGGAATTTTTCGCAATGAACACACCCGATCCACCCCATTGGACCCTAAACTAAAAATTTTGGTGCGTTTCATACTATTTGGGTGTTGGGACCGTTTGGTTGCCTTACAAAACTCAGTGCAAAACATGCCGAACTAGTGCAAATGTTCGTGCCACGAAGTCGCGTCGGAATTTTTCGCAACGAACGCACCCGATCCACCCCATTGGACTTTAAATTGACATTTTTGCGCGTTTTGTACTATTTGGGTGCATTTGGGACCATTTGGTTGCCTTTCGGAACTCAGTGCAAAACGGGCCGAACTAGTGTAAAAGTTCATGCCACGAAGTATCGTCAGAATTTTTCGCAATGAACGCACCCGATCAACCTTATAGGAACCTAAGCTGACGTTGTGGTGCGTTTCCTACTATTTGGGTGCATTTGGGATCGTTTGGTTGCTTTACGGAACTCGGTGCAAAACGGGCCTAACTAATGCAAAAGTTCGTGGCATGAAGTCGCGTCAGAATTTTTCGCAAGGAAGGCACCCGTTCCACCCCATTGGACCCTAAACTGATATTTTGGTGCGTTTTGTACTATTCGGGTGCATTTTGGACCGTTTGGTTGCCTTACAGAAGTCGGTGCAAAACGGGCCGAACTTGTGCAAAAGTTCGTGCCACGAAGTCACGTCAGAATTTTTCGCAACGAACGCACCCGATCCACCCCATTGGACCCTAAACTAATGTTTTGGTACGTTTCGTATTATTTGGGCGCATTTGAGACCGTTTGGTTGCCTTACGGAATTCGGTGCAAAACGAACCGAACTAGTGCAAAAGTTCGTGCCACGAAGTCGCGTCGGAATTTTTTGCAAGGAATGCACCCGATCCACTCCGTTGGACCCTAAACCAACGTTTTGGTGCGTTTCGTACTATTTGGGTGCATTTGGGACCGTTGCTTGCCCTACGGAACTCGATGCAAAACGGGCCGAACAAGTGCAAAAGTTCGTGCCACAAAGTCGCGTTGGAATTTTTCGCAACGAAAGCACCCGATCCACCCATTGCACCCTAAACTAACATTTTGGTGCGTTTCAAACTATTTGGGTGCATTTGGGACCGTTTGATTGCCTTATGAAACTCGGAGCAAAACAGGCCGAACTAGTGCAAAAATTCGTGACACGAAGTCGCGTCGGAATTTTTCGCAATGAACGCACCCGATCCACCCCATTGGACCCTAAACTAAAAATTTTGGTGCGTTTCATACTATTTGGGTGTTGGGACCGTTTGGTTGCCTTACAAAACTCAGTGCAAAACATGCCGAACTAGTGCAAATGTTCGTGCCACGAAGTCGCGTCGGAATTTTTCGCAACGAACGCACCCGATCCACCCCATTGGACTTTAAATTGACATTTTTGCGCGTTTTGTACTATTTGGGTGCATTTGGGACCGTTTGGTTGCCTTTCGGAACTCAGTGCAAAACGGGCCGAACTAGTGTAAAAGTTCATGCCACGAAGTATCGTCAGAATTTTTCGCAATGAACGCACCCGATCAACCTTATAGGAACCTAAGCTGACGTTGTGGTGCGTTTCCTACTATTTGGGTGCATTTGGGATCGTTTGGTTGCTTTACGGAACTCGGTGCAAAACGGGCCTAACTAATGCAAAAGTTCGTGGCATGAAGTCGCGTCAGAATTTTTCGCAAGGAAGGCACCCGATCCACCCCATTGGACCCTAAACTGATATTTTGGTGTGTTTTGTACTATTCGGGTGCATTTTGGACCGTTTGGTTGCCTTACAGAAGTCGGTGCAAAACGGGCCGAACTAGTGCAAAAGTTCGTGCCACGAAGTCACGTCAGAATTTTTCGCAACGAACGCACCCAATCCACCCCATTGGACCCTAAACTAATGTTTTGGTACGTTTCGTATTATTTGGGCGCATTTTAGACCGTTTGGTTGCCTTACGGAATTCGGTGCAAAACGAACCGAACTAGTGCAAAAGTTCGTGCCACGAAGTCGCGTCGGAATTTTTTGCAAGGAATGCACCCGATCCACTCCGTTGGACCCTAAACTGACGTTTTGGTGCGTTTCGTACTATTTGGGTGTATTTGGGACCGTTGGTTGCCTTACGGAACTCCATGCAAAACGGGCCGAACAAGTGCAAAAGTTCGTGCCACGAAGTCGCGTTGGAATTTTTCGCAACGAAAGCACCCGATCCACCCATTGGACCCTAAACTAACATTTTGGTGCGTTTCAAACTATTTGGGTGCATTTGGGACCGTTTGGTTGCCTTACAAAACTCGGAGCAAAACAGGCCGAACTAGTGCAAAAATTCGTGACACGAAGTCGCGTCGGAATTTTTCGCAATGAACGCACCCGATCCACCCCATTGGACCCTAAACTAAAAATTTTGGTGCGTTTCATACTATTTGGGTGTTGGGACCGTTTGGTTGCCTTACAAAACTCAGTGCAAAATATGCCGAACTAGTGCAAATGTTCGTGCCACGAAGTCGCGTCGGAATTTTTCGCAACGAACGCACCCGATCCACCCCATTGGACTTTAAATTGACATTTTTGCGGGTTTTGTACTATTTGGGTGCATTTGGGACCCTTTGTTTGCCTTTCGGAACTCAGTGCAAAACGGGCCGAACTAGTGTAAAAGTTCATGCCACGAATTATCGTCAGAATTTTTCGCAATGAACGCACCCGATCAACCTTATAGGAACCTAAACTGACGTTGTGGTGCGTTTCCTACTATTTGGGTGCATTTGGGATCGTTTTGTTGCTTTACGGAACTCGGTGCAAAACGGGCCTAACTAATGCAAAAGTTCGTGGCATGAAGTCGCGTCAGAATTTTTCGCAAGGAAGGCACCCGATCCACCCCATTGGACCCTAAACTGATATTTTGGTGCGTTTTGTACTATTCGGGTGCATTTTGGACCGTTTGGTTGCCTTACAGAAGTCGGTGCAAAACGGGCCGAACTTGTGCAAAAGTTCGTGCCACGAAGTCACGTCAGAATTTTTCGCAACGAACGCACCCGATCCACCCCATTGGACCCTAAACTGATGTTTTGGTAAGTTTTGTATTATTTGGGCGCATTTGAGACCGTTTGGTTGCCTTACGGAATTCGGTGCAAAACGAACCGAACTAGTGCAAAAGTTCGTGCCACGAAGTCGCGTCAGAATTTTTTGCAAGGAATGCACTCGATCCACTCCGTTGGACCCTAAACTGACGTTTTGGTGCGTTTCGTACTATTTGGGTGCATTTGGGACCGTTGGTTGCGTAACGGAACTCGATGCAAAACGGGCCGAACAAGTGCAAAAGTTCGTGCCACGAAGTCGCGTTGGAATTTTTCGCAACGAAAGCACCCGATCCACCCATTGGACCCTAAACTAACATTTTGGTGCGTTCAAACTATTTGGGTGCATTTGGGACCGTTTGGTTGCCTTACGAAACTCAGAGCAAAACAGGCCGAACTCGTGCAAAAATTCGTGACACGAAGTCGCGTCGGAATTTTTCGCAATGAACGCACCCGATCCACCCCATTGGACCCTAAACTAAAAATTTTGGTGCGTTTCATACTATTTGGGTGTTGGGACCGTTTGGTTGCCTTACAAAACTCAGTGCAAAACATGCCGAACTAGTGCAAATGTTCGTGCCACGAAGTCACGTCGGAATTTTCGCAACGAACGCACCCGATCCACCCCATTTTTCTTTAAATTGACATTTTTGCGCGTTTTGTACTATTTGAGTGCATTTGGGACTGTTTGGTTGCCTTTCGGAACTCAGTGCAAAACGGGCCGAACTAGTGCAAAAGTTCATGCCACGAAATATCGTCAGAATTTTTCGCAATGAACGCACCCGATCAACCTTATAGGAACCTAAACTGACGTTGTGGTGCGTTTCCTACTATTTGGGTGCATTTGTGATCGTTTGGTTGCTTTACGGAACTCGGTGCAAAACGGGCCTAACTAATGCAAAAGTTCGTGGCATGAAGTCGCTTCAGAATTTTTCGCAAGGAAGGCACCCGATCCACCCCATTGGACCCTAAACTGATATTTTGGTGTGTTTTGTACTATTCGGGTGCAGTTTGGATCGTTTGGTTGCCTTACAGAAGTCGGTGCAAAACGGGCCGAACTAGTGCAAAAGTTCGTGCCACGAAGTCACATCAGAATTTTTCGCAACGAACGCACCCGATCCACCCCATTGGACCCTAAACTGATGTTTTGGTATGTTTCGTATTATTTGGGCGCATTTGAGACCGTTTGGTTGCCTTACGGAATTCGGTGCAAAACGAACCGAACTAGTGCAAAAGTTCGTGCCACGAAGTCGCATCGGAATTTTTTGCAAGGAACGCACCCGATCCACTCCGTTGGACCCTAAACTGACGTTTTGGTGCGTTTTGTACTATTTGGGTGCATTTGGGACCGTTGGTTGCCTTACAGAACTCGATGCAAAACGGGCCGAACAAGTGCAAAAGTTCGTGCCACGAAGTCGCGTTGGAATTTTTCGCAACGAAAGCACCCGATCCACCAATTGGACCCTAAACTAACATTTTGGTGCGTTTCAAACTATTTGGGTGCATTTGGGACCGTTTGGTTGCCTTACGAAACTCGGAGCAAAAATTCGTGACACGAAGTCGCGTCGGAATTTTTCGCAACGAACGCACCCGATCCACCCCATTGGACCCTAAACTAAAAATTTTGGTGCGTTTCATACTATTTGGGTGTTGGGACCGTTTGGTTGCCTTACAAAACTCAGTGCAAAACATGCCGAACTAGTGCAAATGTTTGTGCCACGAAGTCGCGTCGGAATTTTTCGCAACGAACGCACCCGATCCACCCCATTGGACTTTAAATTGACATTTTTTCGTGTTTTGTACTATTTCGGTGCATTTGGGACCGTTTGGTTGCCTTTCGGAACTCAGTGTAAAACGGGCCGAACTAGTGCAAAAGTTCATGCCACGAAGTATCGTCAGAATTTTTCACAATGAACGCACCCGATCAACCTTATAGGAACCTAAACTGATGTTGTGGTGTGTTTCCTACTATTTGGGTGCATTTGTGATCATTTCGTTGCTTTACGGAACTCGGTGTAAAACGGGCCTAACTAATGCAAAAGTTCGTGGCATGAAGTCGCTTCAGAATTTTTCGCAAGGAAGGCACCCGATCCACCCCACTGGACCCTAAACTGACATTTTGGTGCGTTTTGTACTATTCGGGTGCATTTTGGATTGTTTGGTTGCCTTACAGAAGTCGGTGCAAAACGGGCCGAACTAGTGCAAAAGTTCGTGCCACGAAGTCACATCAGAATTTTTCGCAACGAACGCACCCGATCCACCCCATTGGACCCTAAACTGATGTTTTGGTACGTTTCGTATTATTTGGGCGCATTTGAGACCGTTTGGTTGCCTTACGGAATTCGGTGCAAAACGAACCGAACTAGTGCAAAATTTCGTGCCACGAAGTCGCGTCGGAATTTTTTGCAAGGAACGCACCCGATCCACTCCGTTGGACCCTAAACTGACGTTTTGGTGCGTTTCGTACTATTTGGGTGCATTTGGGACCGTTGGTTGCCTTACGGAACTCGATGCAAAACGGGCCGAACAAGTGCAAAAGTTCGTGCCACGAAGTCGCGTTGGAATTTTTCGCAACGAAAGCACCCGATCCACCCATTGGACCCTAAACTAACATTTTGGTGCGTTTCAAACTATTTGGGTGCATTTGGGACCGTTTGGTTGCCTTACGAAACTCGGAGCAAAAATTCGTGACACGAAGTCGCGTCGGAATTTTTCGTAACGAACGCACCCGATCCACCCCATTGGACCCTAAACTAAAAATTTTGGTGCGTTTCATACTATTTGGGTGTTGGGACCGTTTGGTTGCCTTACAAAACTCAATGCAAAACATGCCGAACTAGTGCAAATGTTCGTGCCACGAAGTCGCGTCGGAATTTTTCGCAACGAACGCACCCGATCCACCCCATTGGACTTTAAATTGACATTTTTGCGTGTTTTGTACTATTTGGGTGCATTTGGGACCGTTTGGTTGCCTTTCGGAACTCAGTGTAAAACGGGCCGAACTAGTGCAAAAGTTCATGCCACGAAGTATCGTCAGAATTTTTCACAATGAACGCACCTGATCAACCTTATAGGAACCTAAACTGACGTTGTGGTGCGTTTCCTACTATTTGGGTGCATTTGTGATCGTTTGGTTGCTTTACGAAACTCGGTGCAAAACGGGCCAAACTAATGCAAAAGTTCGTGCCACGAAGTCACATCAGAATTTTTCGCAACGAACGCACCCGATCCACCCCATTGGACCCTAAACTAATGTTTTGGTACGTTTCGTATTATTTGGGTGCATGTGAGACCGTTTGGTTGCCTTACGAAACTCGGTGGAAAACGGGCCGAACTAGTGCAAAAGTTCGTGCCCCGAAGTTGCTTCGGAATTTTTCGCAACGAACGCACCCGATCCACCCCATTGTACCCTAAACGGATATTTTGGTGCGTTTCATACTATTTGGGTGCATTTGGGAATGTTTGGTTGTCTTACGAAACTCGGTGCAAAACGGGCCGAACTAGTGCAAAAGTTCGTGCCACGAAGTCGCATCGGAATTTTTCGCAACTAACGCTCACAATCCACCTTATAGGACACTAAACTGACGTTTTGGTGTGTTTCGTACTATTTGGGTGGATTTGGTACCGTTTGGTTGCCTTACGGAACTCGGTGCATAACAGGCCGATGTAGTGCAAAAGCTCGTGCCATGAAGTCGCGTCGGAATTTTTCGCAACGAACACATCCGATCCTCCTTATAGGACACTAAACTGCCGTTTTGCTGCGTTTCGTACTATTTTGGTGGATTTGGGACTGTTTGGTTGCCTTACGATACTCTGTGCAAAACGGGCCGAACTAGTGCAAAAGTTAGTGCCACGAAGTCGCGTCGGAATTTTTCGCAACGAACGAACCCGATCCACCCCATTGGACCCTAAACTGACATTTTGGTGCATTTGGTACTATTTGGGTGCATTTGGGACTGTTTGGTTGTCTTACGAAACTCGGTGCAAAATGGGCCAAACTAGTGCAAAAGTTCCTGCCACGAAGTCGCGTCGGAATTTTTCGCTATGAACGCACCCGATCCACCCCATTGGACCCTAAACTGACATTTTGGTGCGTTTCGTACAATTTGGCTGCATTTGGGACCGTTTGGTTGCCTTACCGAACTCGGTGCAAAACAGGCCGAACTAGTGCAAAAGTTCGTGCCCCGAAGTCGCTTCGGAATTTTTCGCAACGAACGCACCCGATCCACCCCATTGTACCCTAAACGGATATTTTGGTGCGTTTCATACTATTTGGGTGCATTTGGGAATGTTTGGTTGTCTTACGAAACTCGGTGCAAAACGGGCCGAACTAGTGCAAAAGTTCGTGCCACGAAGTCGCATCGGAATTTTTCGCAACTAACGCTCACAATCCACCTTATAGGACACTAAACTGACGTTTTGGTGTGTTTCGTACTATTTGGGCGGATTTGGTACCGTTTGGTTGCCTTACGGAACTCGGTGCATAACAGGCCGATGTAGTGCAAAAGCTCGTGCCATGAAGTCGCGTCGGAATTTTTCGCAACGAACGCATCCGATCCTCCTTATAGGACACTAAACTGCCGTTTTGCTGCATTTCGTACTATTTTGGTGGATTTGGGACCGTTTGGTTGCCTTACGATACTCGGTGCAAAACGGGCCGAACTAGTGCAAAAGTTAGTGCCACGAAGTCGCGTCGGAATTTTTCGCAACGAACGAACCCGATCCACCCCATTGGACCCTAAACTGACATTTTGGTGCATTTGGTACTATTTGGGTGCATTTGGGACTGTTTGGTTGTCTTACGAAACTCGGTGCAAAATGGGCCAAACTAGTGCAAAAGTTCGTACCACGAAGTCGCGTCGGAATTTTTCACTATGAACGCACCCGATCCACCCCATTGGACCCTAAACTGACATTTTGGTGCGTTTTGTACTATTTGGCTGCATTTGGGACCGTTTGGTTGCCTTACCGAACTCGGTGCAAAACGGGCCGAACTAGTGCAAAAGTTCGTGCCACGAAGTTGCGTCGGAATTTTTTGCTATGAACGCACCCGATCCACAGCATTGGACCCTAAACTGATTTATTTGGTGCGTTTTGTATTATTTGGGTGCATTTGGGACTGTTCAGTTGCTTTACGGAACTCGGTCGAAAACTAGCCGAACTAGTGCGAAAGTTCGTGCCACGAAGTCGCGTCGGAATTTTTCGCAACGAACACAGCCAATCCACCTTATAGGACACTAAACTGACGTTTTGGTGTGTTCCATACAACTTGGGCGCATGTGAGACCGTTTGGTTGCCTTACCAAACTCGGTGCAAAACGGGCCGAACTAGTGCAAAAGTGCGTGCCACGAAGTCGCGTCGGAATTTTTCACAACGAACGCACCCGATCCACCCCATTGGACCCTAAACTTACATTTTGGTGCGTTTCGTACTATTTGGGTGCATTTGGGAATGTTTGGTTGTCTTACGAAACTCGGTGCAAAACAGGCCGAACTAGGGCAAAAGTTCGTGCCACGAAGTCGCATCGGAATTTTTCTCAACTAACGCACCCAATCCACCTTATAAGACACTAAACTGACGTTTTGGTGTGTTTTGTACTATTTGGGAGGATTTGGTACCGTTTGGTTGCCTTACGGATCTCGGTGCATAACAGGCCGATGTAGTGCAAAAGTTCGTGCCATGAAGTCGCGTCAGAATTTTTCGCAACGAACGCATCCGATCCTCCTTATAGGACACTAAACTGTCGTTTTGCTGCGTTTCGTACTATTTTGGTGGATTTGGGACCGTTTGGTTGCCTTACGAAACTCGGTGCAAAACGGGCCGAACTAGTGCAAAAGTTAGTGCCACGAAGTCGCGTCGGAATTTTTCGCAATGAACGAACCCGATCCACCCCATTGGACCCTAAACTGACATTTTGGTGCATTTGGTACTATTTGGGTGCATTTGGGACTGTTTGGTTGTCTTACGAAACTCGGTGCAAAATGGGCCAAACTAGTGCAAAAGTTCGTGCCACGAAGTCGCGTCGGATTTTTTCGCTATGAACGCACCCGATCCACCCCATTGGACCCTAAACTGACATTTTGGTGCGTTTTGTACTATTGGCTGCATTTGGGACCGTTTGGTTGCCTTACCGAACTCGGTGCAAAACGGGCCGAACTAGTGCAAAAGTTCGTGCCACAAAGTTGCGTCGGAATTTTTCGCTATGAACGCACCCGATCCACAGCATTGGACCCTAAACTGATTTATTTGGTGGGTTTTGTATTATTTGGGTGCATTTGGGACTGTTCAGTTGCCTTACGGAACTCGGTCGAAAACTAGCCGAACTAGTGCGAAAGTTCGTGCCACGAAGTCGCGTCGGAATTTTTCGCAACGAACGTAGCCGATCCACCCCATTGGACCCTAAATTGACGTTTTGGTGTGTTTCATATTATTTGGGTGTATTTGGGACCGTTTGGTTGCCTTACCAAACTCGGTGCAAAACGGGCCGAACTAGTGCAAAAGTTCGTGCCCCGAAGTCGCGTTGGAATTTTTCGCAACAAATGCACCCGATCCACCCCATTGGACCCTAAACTGACTTTTTGCTGCGTTCCGTACTATTTGGGTGCATTTGGGACTGTTTGGTTGGCTTACGGAACTCGGTGCAAAATAGGCAAAACTAGTGCAAAAGTTCGTGCCATGAAGTCGCCTTGGTATGTTTCACAACGAATGCACCCGATCCACCTTATAGGACACTAAACTGACGTTTTGGTGTGTTCCATACAACTTGGGTGCATGTGAGACCGTTTGGTTGCCTTACGAAACACGGTGGAAAACGGGCCGAACTAGTGCAAAAGTTCGTGCCACGAAGTCGCGTCGGAATTTTTCGCAACGAACGCACCCGATCCACCCCATTGGACCCTAAACTGACATTTTGGTGCGTTTCGTACTATTTGGGTGCATTTGGGAATGTTTGGTTGTCTTATGAAACTCGGTGCAAAACGGGCAGAACTAGTGCAAAAGTTCGTGCAACGAAGTCGCATCGGAATTTTTCGCAACTAACGCACCCAATCCACCTTATAGGACACTAAACTGACGTTTTGGTGTGTTTCATACTATTTGGGTAGATTTGGTACCGTTTGGTTGCCTTACGGATCTCGGTGCATAACAGGCCGATGTAGTGCAAAAGTTCGTGCCATGAAGTCGCGTCGGAATTTTTCGCAACGAACGCATCCGATCCTCCTTATAGGACACTAAACTGTCGTTTTGCTGCGTTTCGTACTATTTTGGTGGATTTGGGACCGTTTGGTTGCCTTACGAAACTCGGTGCAAAACGGGCCGAACTAGTGCAAAAGTTAGTGCCACGAAGTCGCGTCGGAACTTTTCGCAACGAACAAACCCGATCCACCCCATTGGACCCTAAACTGACATTTTGGTGCATTTGGACTATTTGGGTGTATTTGGGACTGTTTGGTTGTCTTACGAAACTCGGTGCAAAATGGGCCAAACTAGTGCAAAAGTTCGTGCCACGAAGTCGCGTCGGATTTTTTCGCTATGAACGCACCCGATCCACCCCATTGGACCCTAAACTGACATTTTGGTGCATTTTGTACTATTTGGCTGCATTTGGGACCGTTTGGTTGCCTTACCGAACTCGGTGCAAAACGGGCCGAACTAGTGCAAAAGTTCGTGCCACGAAGTTGCGTCGGAATTTTTCGCCATGAACGCACCCGATCCACGGCATTGGACCCTAAACTGAGTTATTTGGTGCGTTTTGTATTATTTGGGTGCATTTGGGACTGTTCAGTTGCCTTACGGAACTCGGTCGAAAACTAGCCGAACTAGTGCGAAAGTTCGTGCCACGAAGTCGCGTCGGAATTTTTCGCAACGAACGCAGCCGATCCACCCCATTGGACCCTAAATTGACGTTTTGGTGTGTTTCGTATTATTTGGGTGTATTTGGGACCGTTTGGTTGCCTTACCAAACTCGGTACAAAACGGGCCGAACTAGTGCAAAAGTTCGTGCCCCGAAGTCGCGTTGGAATTTTTCGCAACAAACGCACCCGATCCACCCCATTGGACCCTAAACTGACTTTTTGCTGCGTTCCGTACTATTTGGGTGCATTTGGGACTGTTTGGTTGGCTTACGGAACTCGGTGCAAAATAGGCAAAACTAGTGCAAAAGTTCGTGCCATGAAGTCGCATCGGTATGTTTCGCAACGAATGCACCCGATCCACCTCATAGGACACTAAACTGACATTTTGGTGTGTTCCATACAACTTGGGTGCATGTGAGACCGTTTGGTTGCCTTACGAAACACGGTGGAAAACGGGCCGAACTAGTGCAAAAGTTCGTGCCACGAAGTCGCGTCGGAATTTTTCGCAACGACCGCACCCGATCCACCCCACTGGACCCTAAACTGGCATTTTGGTGCGTTTCGTACTATTTGGGTGCATTTGGGAATGTTTGGTTGTCTTACGAAACTCGGTGCAAAACGGGCCGAACTAGTGCAAAAGTTCGTGCCACGAAGTCGCATCGGAATTTTTCGCAACTAACGCACCCAATCCACCTTATAGGACACTAAACTGACGTTTTGGTGTGTTTCATACTATTTGGGTAGATTTGGTACCGTTTGGTTGCCTTACGGATCTCGGTGCATAACAGGCCGATGTAGTGCAAAAGTTCGTGCCATGAAGTCGCGTCGGATTTTTTGTCGCAACGAACGCATCCGATCCTCCTTATAGGACACTAAACTGTCGTTTTGCTGCGTTTCGTACTATTTTGGTGGATTTGGGACCGTTTGGTTGCCTTACGAAACTCGGTGCAAAACGGGCCGAACTAGTGCAAAAGTTAGTGCCACGAAGTCGCGTCGGAACTTTTCGCAACGAACGAACCCGATCCACCCCATTGGACACTAAACTGACATTTTGGTGCATTTGGTACTATTTGGGTGCATTTGGGACTGTTTGGTTGTCTTACGAAACTCGGTGCAAAATGGGCCAAACTAGTGCAAAAGTTCGTGCCACGAAGTCGCGTCGGAATTTTTCGCTATGAACGCACCCGATCCACCCCATTGGACCCTAAACTGACATTTTGGTGCGTTTTGTACTATTTGGCTGCATTTGGACCGTTTGGTTGCCTTACCGAACTCGGTGCAAAACGGGCCGAACTAGTGCAAAAGTTCGTGCCACGAAATTGCGTCGGAATTTTTCGCTATGAACGCACACGATCCACGGCATTGGACCCTAAACTGATTTATTTGGTGCGTTTTGTATTATTTGGGTGCATTTGGGACTGTTCAGTTGCCTTACGGAACTCGGTCGAAAACTAGCCGAACTAGTGCGAAAGTTCGTGCCACAAAGTCGCGTCGGAATTTTTCGCAACGAACGCAGCCGATCCACCCCATTGGACCCTAAATTGACGTTTTGGTGTGTTTCGTATTATTTGGGTGTATTTGGGACCGTTTGGTTGCCTTACCAAACTCTGTGCAAAACGGGCCGAACTAGTGCAAACTTCGTGCCCCGAAGTCGCGTTGGAATTTTTCGCAACAAACGCACCCGATCCACCCCATTGGACCATAAACTGACTTTTTGCTGCGTTTCGTACTATTTGGGTGCATTTGGGACTGTTTGGTTGGCTTACGGAACTCGGTGCAAAACAGGCAAAACTAGTGCAAAAGTTCATGCCATGAAGTCGCGTCGGTATGTTTCGCAATGAACGCACCCGATCCACCTTATAGGACACTAAACTGATGTGTTGGTGTGTTTCTTACTATTTGGGTGGATTTGGTACCGTTTGGTTGCCTTACAGAACTCGGCGCAAAACGGGACGACCTAGTGCAAAAGTTCGTGCCACGAAGTCGCGTCGGAATTTTTTGCAACGAATGCACCCGATCCACCTTGTAGGATACTAAACTGACATTTAGGTGTGTTCAATACTATTTGGGTGCATTTGAGACCGTTTGGTTGCCTTACGGAACTCGGTGCAAAACGGGCCGAACTAGTGCAAAAGTTCGTGCCACGAAGTCGCATCGGAATTTTTCGCAACTAACGCTCACAATCCACCTTATAGGACACTAAACTGACGTTTTGGTGTGTTTCGTACTATTTGGGTGGATTTGGTACCGTTTGGTTGCCTTACGGAACTCGGTGCATAACAGGCCGATGTAGTGCAAAAGCTCGTGCCATGAAGTCGCGTCGGAATTTTTCGCAACGAACACATCCGATCCTCCTTATAGGACACTAAACTGCCGTTTTGCTGCGTTTCGTACTATTTTGGTGGATTTGGGACTGTTTGGTTGCCTTACGATACTCTGTGCAAAACGGGCCGAACTAGTGCAAAAGTTAGTGCCACGAAGTCGCGTCGGAATTTTTCGCAACGAACGAACCCGATCCACCCCATTGGACCCTAAACTGACATTTTGGTGCATTTGGTACTATTTGGGTGCATTTGGGACTGTTTGGTTGTCTTACGAAACTCGGTGCAAAATGGGCCAAACTAGTGCAAAAGTTCCTGCCACGAAGTCGCGTCGGAATTTTTCGCTATGAACGCACCCGATCCACCCCATTGGACCCTAAACTGACATTTTGGTGCGTTTCGTACAATTTGGCTGCATTTGGGACCGTTTGGTTGCCTTACCGAACTCGGTGCAAAACAGGCCGAACTAGTGCAAAAGTTCGTGCCCCGAAGTCGCTTCGGAATTTTTCGCAACGAACGCACCCGATCCACCCCATTGTACCCTAAACGGATATTTTGGTGCGTTTCATACTATTTGGGTGCATTTGGGAATGTTTGGTTGTCTTACGAAACTCGGTGCAAAACGGGCCGAACTAGTGCAAAAGTTCGTGCCACGAAGTCGCATCGGAATTTTTCGCAACTAACGCTCACAATCCACCTTATAGGACACTAAACTGACGTTTTGGTGTGTTTCGTACTATTTGGGCGGATTTGGTACCGTTTGGTTGCCTTACGGAACTCGGTGCATAACAGGCCGATGTAGTGCAAAAGCTCGTGCCATGAAGTCGCGTCGGAATTTTTCGCAACGAACGCATCCGATCCTCCTTATAGGACACTAAACTGCCGTTTTGCTGCATTTCGTACTATTTTGGTGGATTTGGGACCGTTTGGTTGCCTTACGATACTCGGTGCAAAACGGGCCGAACTAGTGCAAAAGTTAGTGCCACGAAGTCGCGTCGGAATTTTTCGCAACGAACGAACCCGATCCACCCCATTGGACCCTAAACTGACATTTTGGTGCATTTGGTACTATTTGGGTGCATTTGGGACTGTTTGGTTGTCTTACGAAACTCGGTGCAAAATGGGCCAAACTAGTGCAAAAGTTCGTACCACGAAGTCGCGTCGGAATTTTTCACTATGAACGCACCCGATCCACCCCATTGGACCCTAAACTGACATTTTGGTGCGTTTTGTACTATTTGGCTGCATTTGGGACCGTTTGGTTGCCTTACCGAACTCGGTGCAAAACGGGCCGAACTAGTGCAAAAGTTCGTGCCACGAAGTTGCGTCGGAATTTTTTGCTATGAACGCACCCGATCCACAGCATTGGACCCTAAACTGATTTATTTGGTGCGTTTTGTATTATTTGGGTGCATTTGGGACTGTTCAGTTGCTTTACGGAACTCGGTCGAAAACTAGCCGAACTAGTGCGAAAGTTCGTGCCACGAAGTCGCGTCGGAATTTTTCGCAACGAACACAGCCAATCCACCTTATAGGACACTAAACTGACGTTTTGGTGTGTTCCATACAACTTGGGCGCATGTGAGACCGTTTGGTTGCCTTACCAAACTCGGTGCAAAACGGGCCGAACTAGTGCAAAAGTGCGTGCCACGAAGTCGCGTCGGAATTTTTCACAACGAACGCACCCGATCCACCCCATTGGACCCTAAACTTACATTTTGGTGCGTTTCGTACTATTTGGGTGCATTTGGGAATGTTTGGTTGTCTTACGAAACTCGGTGCAAAACAGGCCGAACTAGGGCAAAAGTTCGTGCCACGAAGTCGCATCGGAATTTTTCTCAACTAACGCACCCAATCCACCTTATAAGACACTAAACTGACGTTTTGGTGTGTTTTGTACTATTTGGGAGGATTTGGTACCGTTTGGTTGCCTTACGGATCTCGGTGCATAACAGGCCGATGTAGTGCAAAAGTTCGTGCCATGAAGTCGCATCAGAATTTTTCGCAACGAACGCATCCGATCCTCCTTATAGGACACTAAACTGTCGTTTTGCTGCGTTTCGTACTATTTTGGTGGATTTGGGACCGTTTGGTTGCCTTACGAAACTCGGTGCAAAACGGGCCGAACTAGTGCAAAAGTTAGTGCCACGAAGTCGCGTCGGAATTTTTCGCAATGAACGAACCCGATCCACCCCATTGGACCCTAAACTGACATTTTGGTGCATTTGGTACTATTTGGGTGCATTTGGGACTGTTTGGTTGTCTTACGAAACTCGGTGCAAAATGGGCCAAACTAGTGCAAAAGTTCGTGCCACGAAGTCGCGTCGGATTTTTTCGCTATGAACGCACCCGATCCACCCCATTGGACCCTAAACTGACATTTTGGTGCGTTTTGTACTATTGGCTGCATTTGGGACCGTTTGGTTGCCTTACCGAACTCGGTGCAAAACGGGCCGAACTAGTGCAAAAGTTCGTGCCACAAAGTTGCGTCGGAATTTTTCGCTATGAACGCACCCGATCCACAGCATTGGACCCTAAACTGATTTATTTGGTGGGTTTTGTATTATTTGGGTGCATTTGGGACTGTTCAGTTGCCTTACGGAACTCGGTCGAAAACTAGCCGAACTAGTGCGAAAGTTCGTGCCACGAAGTCGCGTCGGAATTTTTCGCAACGAACGTAGCCGATCCACCCCATTGGACCCTAAATTGACGTTTTGGTGTGTTTCATATTATTTGGGTGTATTTGGGACCGTTTGGTTTGCCTTACCAAACTCGGTGCAAAACGGGCCGAACTAGTGCAAAAGTTCGTGCCCCGAAGTCGCGTTGGAATTTTTCGCAACAAATGCACCCGATCCACCCCATTGGACCCTAAACTGACTTTTTGCTGCGTTCCGTACTATTTGGGTGCATTTGGGACTGTTTGGTTGGCTTACGGAACTCGGTGCAAAATAGGCAAAACTAGTGCAAAAGTTCGTGCCATGAAGTCGCCTTGGTATGTTTCACAACGAATGCACCCGATCCACCTTATAGGACACTAAACTGACGTTTTGGTGTGTTCCATACAACTTGGGTGCATGTGAGACCGTTTGGTTGCCTTACGAAACACGGTGGAAAACGGGCCGAACTAGTGCAAAAGTTCGTGCCACGAAGTCGCGTCGGAATTTTTCGCAACGAACGCACCCGATCCACCCCATTGGACCCTAAACTGACATTTTGGTGCGTTTCGTACTATTTGGGTGCATTGGGAATGTTTGGTTGTCTTATGAAACTCGGTGCAAAACGGGCAGAACTAGTGCAAAAGTTCGTGCAACGAAGTCGCATCGGAATTTTTCGCAACTAACGCACCCAATCCACCTTATAGGACACTAAACTGACGTTTTGGTGTGTTTCATACTATTTGGGTAGATTTGGTACCGTTTGGTTGCCTTACGGATCTCGGTGCATAACAGGCCGATGTAGTGCAAAAGTTCGTGCCATGAAGTCGCGTCGGAATTTTTCGCAACGAACGCATCCGATCCTCCTTATAGGACACTAAACTGTCGTTTTGCTGCGTTTCGTACTATTTTGGTGGATTTGGGACCGTTTGGTTGCCTTACGAAACTCGGTGCAAAACGGGCCGAACTAGTGCAAAAGTTAGTGCCACGAAGTCGCGTCGGAACTTTTCGCAACGACAAACCCGATCCACCCCATTGGACCCTAAACTGACATTTTGGTGCATTTGGACTATTTGGGTGTATTTGGGACTGTTTGGTTGTCTTACGAAACTCGGTGCAAAATGGGCCAAACTAGTGCAAAAGTTCGTGCCACGAAGTCGCGTCGGATTTTTTCGCTATGAACGCACCCGATCCACCCCATTGGACCCTAAACTGACATTTTGGTGCATTTTGTACTATTTGGCTGCATTTTGGGACCGTTTGGTTGCCTTACCGAACTCGGTGCAAAACGGGCCGAACTAGTGCAAAAGTTCGTGCCACGAAGTTGCGTCGGAATTTTTCGCCATGAACGCACCCGATCCACGGCATTGGACCCTAAACTGAGTTATTTGGTGCGTTTTGTATTATTTGGGTGCATTTGGGACTGTTCAGTTGCCTTACGGAACTCGGTCGAAAACTAGCCGAACTAGTGCGAAAGTTCGTGCCACGAAGTCGCGGTCGGAATTTTTCGCAACGAACGCAGCCGATCCACCCCATTTGGACCCTAAATTGACGTTTTGGTGTGTTTCGTATTATTTGGGTGTATTTGGGACCGTTTGGTTGCCTTACCAAACTCGGTACAAAACGGGCCGAACTAGTGCAAAAGTTCGTGCCCCGAAGTCGCGTTGGAATTTTTCGCAACAAACGCACCCGATCCACCCCATTGGACCCTAAACTGACTTTGTGCTGCGTTCCGTACTATTTGGGTGCATTTGGGACTGTTTGGTTGGCTTACGGAACTCGGTGCAAAAATAGGCAAAACTAGTGCAAAGTTCGTGCCATGAAGTCGCATCGGTATGTTCGCAACGAATGCACCCGATCCACCTCATAGGACACTAAACTGACATTTTGGTGTGTTCCATACAACTTGGGTGCATTGAGGACCGTTTGGTTG